>NC_044399.1:53662115-53963990 GCF_006542625.1 Nomascus leucogenys
TGTCCAGCAACTAAGTGTAATACATTTTTGCTAACTCATAGTCACTCTACTCTGCTATCATACATTCCATTTATTCCTTCTATCTAATAATCGCATGTTTGTATCCTTTAAGCCATTTTTCATCATCCTACCCCACTCACTCTTGCTTCCAGTGCTTTTTCTACCATAAGATCATGGCAATTATCAAAAGATTGAACAGTTCTGCCACCTTAGTCACAGTCTCCAATTGTCTTACCACGTTTAATATCATGTCCGGAATAATTTTAAGGCCATGTTTTATACTCTTGCCATCATTTCTAGCATACTGGAATATTACCAATGTCAAGTGACAATGTAAAGCCTCTTAAAGGCCAGGTGTGGTGGTTCACACCTGTAATCCCAGCACTTTAGGAGGCCTTGGCAAGTGGATCACTTGAGCCTAGGAGTTTGAGACCAGCCTACGCAACATGGCAAAACCCTGTTTCTACAAAAAATACAATTAGCCAGGCGTGGTGGCATGCACCTGTAGTCCCAGCCACCTGGGAGGCTGACGTGGGAGGATCACTTGAGCCCACGGGGCAGAAGTTGCAGTGAGCCGAGATCAGGCCACTGCATTGTAGCCTGGGTGATGGAGTGAGGCCCTGTCTCAATAAATAAATCAATAAAGCCAGCCTCTTAAAGCTTCCTATTTCTCAGATCTAAAAGGAACACTTTCTTACTCTCTTTCCCAAAGCCCTTTGCCTTTGCTTCAAACACACACCCGTGCAATGTCTGCTGGCCTTGGGTTTAATGACATGGGTTCCTGTCTGTATCTGGCAGGTCTTTTCTGAACACTTCCTACAAAATTTAATTAATTATTCACTTATATTGTTTATTCCCTTTAACAAAAAGAACAAGAAACAATAATAAATTATGTCATTAATCCCCTTCTTAAATATGAAGCTTCTACTATCACTGGATAAGAAAGGGTATACATGGCTGGGTGTGGTGGCTCACGCTTGTAATCCCAGCACTTTGGGAGGCCGAGGTGGGCGGATCATGAGGTCAGGAGATCGAGACCACGGTGAAACCCCATCTCTACTAAAAATATAAAAAATTAGCTGGGCGTGGTGGCGGGCGCCTGTAATCCCAGCTACTCGGAGAGAATGGCGTGAACCCGGGAGGTGGAGCTTGCAGTAAGCTGAGATCGCGCCACTGCACTCCAGCACTCCAGCCTGGGTAACAGAGCGAGACTCCGTCTCAAAAAAAAAAAAAAAAAAAAAGAAAGGGTATACATGTGAATAAACTTACAGCTTATTCATCATCTTCATGAGTGATTTATGCTTAGATCTTCCATCTGCTCATGAGCTGATCAATAACCAGGCAGGTGAAAGAGAGTGAATCTTATTTGTCAAGGATATGTGTAATCAACAGGAAAGCTTAAACTTGATTTGAGGACAAGAACAAAGTTTCTGCTTTCCCCATTAGCATAAAAATGTTCAGAGTTTTTATGATTAAAATGGAAAATTCTGGTTTTCATAGCCTAATACCCCATGCCCAGAGATTGAGAGGATTTCCTAAGTAATTATTAGATATACAGTCATGACATCCATTCAGAATTCCTAAAGCAAACAAGAAAAATAATGATTAAGGAAGAACTAATTTTTATTTTTAAGGTGTTGACCACTATCACTGTGGCATTTCTTTTGTATAAATCTATTCACATACATATGAACAAATACGAATCTATTAAATAAACATGCAAAATTTTAAAAAACTTCGCCCTTTATTCTGGTACCTTAGATTCAACACTTCAGCCACAAAAAAGGTAGTTAAGATGATACAACTGTCTCCCTCCAAATTTGCTCTTTTGAGGAAGACAAAACACAGAAATTATTTATCTATGGCTGTCACTCTATTCTAAAACTGATGAGTGTCAAGTTCCTCAGCATGTGCTTCTCAAGCTCGTGTGAAGCTATCACGAAATGCTAGCAAGCATGACCACTTTTGGCAAGTCACTTGGTTCCCATCTGAAAGAAACAATTCAAAAGCCATGGGGGATAAATACAGAGTTAAATGAGAACTGTATTTCTCATTTATTTACTAACTAACCAATGATTCATAATTCCTAAGACTGATCATCAATAAAAGCGATCATGAATGTTTAGTCTAAAATGCAGGTTCTTTAATATGCCCAAAATAAACCTGTTGAAAAGTTTCCACTTTCTTTGTTAATAAATTAAAATGTATTAATCCTTTGCAGCTAATAATTTAGTACACAAAAGTGAAGGAAATAACATATCTACTTAAACGCTAATATTAACATTCTCCATTCATTCATGTGCTCGTTTGTTTGCAGAAGGCAAGAACAGCAAAGTCTCTATAAAGAAGCTTCCAGGCCAGGCGCGGTGGCTCACGCCTGTAATCCCAGCACTTTGGGAGGCTGAGGCAGGTGGATCACGAGGTCAGCAGTTAAAGACCAGCCTGGCCAAGACGGTGAAAGCCCGTCTCTACTGAAAACACAAAAAAATTAGCTGGGTGTGGTGGTGGGCGCCTGTAATCCCAGCTACTTGGGAGGCTGAGGCAGAGAACTGCTTGAACCCAGGAGGTGGAGGTTGGGAGGTTGCAGAGAGCCAAGACTGCACCACTGAACTATACAGCCTGGGAGACAGAGCAAGACTCCATCTCAAAAAAAAAAAAAAAAAAAAAAAAAAACAAAAAAAAACCTTCCTATGTAACCTCTATGTAGGGGAAAGATACTAACAATTGTTGGATTTCTATTTTACAGGGTATTATAGCTATTATGTCATCTACTCTTTATAGCCATCCTGTGAATGACATCACTTTACACCAAGTTACAGAAGAAAACTGAGATTCTGAGACATGTAGTATTCTTCTCAAAGCACACTATCAATAAATGGCAGAGTCAATACTCAAAGTCTACCATGCTATCTCCAAAGTGTGCACATTGTCCCAATAACTTCTGGAGTGGACAAGAGGGGCGAGAAAGACCTAGTCTTCATTGAGGTAACTGCTGGGCTGCTGGCAACAACCATGACAGCAGCATCTATAAGGTGGGTGCTGCACTCTCCTCTCCTCTAACAAAACATATTAACCTATCACAGCTCTTGCTGCGCCTAGATGTCGTCTCTGAATTCTCAGCATACTCTACTGGTCAGCAACAGACAGAGTAGGTACATAAAATAAAATCTACCTTCCATCCCTGAGCTAAGTACCACAATGACCAGTAATAATGACGCAGAAATAACTGCAACTAATCATGAGGCCCAAATAACTAGTTGATAGTACTTGTCTATAATATCTAGTGACTCTCAACAGAGCTGAAAAAGCCTCTTTCTATAGTAGGTCAACCCACCTGTGCTGAATTTCCATACTGATTAATTTATATCACTAGACATTATCAGAAGAACAAAATAGAGAGAAGATGTGGTACCTCATCTGTAGAAGCTTAGAAGCTAGCCAGAGGAAATCAAATTTACATAGGCATTCAAGCTCCTGGAAGGGCCACCCAAGGACGCTGACACAATCAATCAAAACATTCCCTTGGAAGCAGCGTTGCTCTAACCACATGAATGACCTGCTCAAAAGCAGTCCAAGACACTTGGATTCCATTAAATGCAAGTTTTGCCATTCATCCACCAACAATTAAAAGGGGCAAGTCTCCTCAAGCCCCTAATAAATTTTCTCTTTGTGGCTACAGAAATGGAAATTGTCCATAATCATTATTTTTACAGTTGAATTCTTTCTCCGGATTGAATACTCTATTTAAATTTGAGGCCGGGCGCGGTGGCTCATACCTGTTATCCCAGCACTTTGGGAGGCCAATGTGGGCGGATCACTTGAGGTCAAGAGTTCGAGACCAGCCTGGCCAACATGGGTGAAACCCCGTCTCTACTAAAATTACAGAAATTAGCCAGGTGTGGTGGTGGGAGCCTATAATCCCAGCTTGAGCGGCTGAGGCAGAAAAATTGCTTGAGCCGGGAGGTGGAGGTTGCAGTGAGCAAAGATTGTACCACTGCACTCCAGCCTGGGCGAAAGAGCGAGACTCCATCTCAAAAATAAATACAATAAAATAAAATAAAATATAATAAAATAAATTTGCTAGGCCTCAGTTTTCTAATCAGTATATGGAAATAATATACCCATTGTTCTCTGGATGAAGAAAAATAGCATGTGACCATGGCTAAAACTAAGTTGAGTACACAGAAGGTACTCAGTGAACATTACTTTTCCTTTCCTTCCAGCTCCGAATCAAATCTTTCTCCATACTTTTAATCTGGGAATTCTTCTAATAATCCTGAAGATGATCACATATGAAACTAAAGAAGCCATAGATCCAAGAGGCAAAGAAATAAGCAGCTTCACTGGGTTTGGGGAGGGTGGGGGTTAGAAGCACAATCACCAGACTTTCTGGATATTATTTGAAAGTATTATTTTAAGAGTTGAATGAATTGGATACAAAGAATAAGAAATAGAAGAGATGATGAACAGAAATTCTTTTCTGGAAGTGGAGGCAGTGATGTTACCTTTAAAAGGTGCTAGACAGGAAGTGTAAGAGGTGACAGCCTTTTGATAACTCAAACTCAAGAGATCAGTGAAGTGACTGCTGGATTAAGGGACTATTACCACTAAGTCATCTGTATGCTGAAAGGACCCATATTTTTCATTATTTGTGATAGGATGCCCTTGAGTTGCAGAGCCACAGCAGCAAGCATACTGCTCACCTAGGAGAGGGAAGCAAGCAAAACGTAGCTGTCACCACCCAGGCCACAGCTTGCTAGGCAGGTACTTTGTTCCCTCACTCACAGAAGCACACACAGGGCTGAGATTAGGCAGGCCCTAGGCCCCCTGCATTCCCATGTCATTGCATCCTGCCTGACCATGAGACAGAATCATGATAGGTATTTTCATCTCACCTTAACTGAGCTCTCCAAAGAACTGTGTTTCCTATTGCATGGTTATAATGTGCTGGACTGAGTATGTGTCATCAGTATCACAGAAAACAAAGAAGGTACACTCTGTGCATCATTTTGAAGTTTTTTGTCATCACAGCTACCTAACATTTACGTATACTGCTATCTATTTAAAGGATCGGTGTTAGGGGAAAAGGGAGAGGGGAGGAGAAGCCAGTGATCTGCAGTGTTTAAAAGTTATTGCCAAGAGACTTGAGTTTATATTTTAAATTCCAGGAAGTCGAAGTGTTCTGGGTAATACATGTGAATCACTGGAAAGAAATCTTCCATTTTCTGGCTAGAAGGTGCCTCCTTCGACAACCACAATGTCAATGAATCATAGGTCCTTTATTACTCTACTTCCTTTGCATGATCCAAGAGCCTGTTATTCAAGACCCCCTCCAGGAATTAGCCAGGGAACTATAAGTCACCCCTATTTGGGTTCATCTGGGATGCCCTGTCTCAATTCTTTCTCTGGATTAATTCCAAAAAGTGGCATAGAACTGCGATGTCCATCATTATCAGGCCCTGCGGAAGCTCTGGTGGGCAGTAAGTAGCCTTCTGTGGCTGGGATGGGAGGGCCTGTCAGTGCCTCAGAATATTTCTTCTACGTGACTACTTGCATTTGAAATTCTTAATCCCTGGATATCCGGGTTTGATATTCTATCAATCTCTATCTGAAGTTCACACAACACAATCTATTCATTCTTTTGTTGAACAAAGGTTTACAAAATGACTGAGGAATACTCTGTTTTATGCATATATATTCTCTCTCTCTGTGTGTGTGTTTTTGTTTGTTTGTTTTTTGTTTGAGACAAGAGTTTCACTCTTGTTGCCCAGGCTGGAATGCAATGGCATGATCTTGGCTTGCTGCAATCACCGCCTCTCAGGTTCAAGTGACTCTCCTGCCTCAGCCTCCCAAGTAGCTGAGATTATAGGCGCATGCCACCAGGGCTGGCTAATTTTTGTATTTTTAGTAGGGTTTCACCATGTTGGCCATGCTGGTCTCAAACTCCTGACCTCAGATGATCCACATGCCTTGGCTTCCCAAAGTGCTGGGATTACAGGCATGAGCCACCACACATGGCCTATATTCTCTCTTGACTATGGTCATTCCAGCTTTTCCCAGTAACCCAGTGATTCTAACCCTCACCTTATTTGGGTGGGCACAAGTCACTGAGAAAAAGATACTGGCTTTTCAGCTGGGGCAAGATCTCTCTCCGATGCTCCTCCTACACATGCAAACTGCATTAGAAATCTCCAGTACAGTACCATCACCCTATAGATGGCCAATTTTAAAATGTTCCGGATATAAAAATCTTACAAAAACCATCTCACTTGGAAATGCAATGGGAGTCAGAAGCTTGGGTCCGCATCTGAGCATTGCCATCAACTATGACCTTGAAGTCATAACCTCCCTGTCTGGGTCTCAATTTTCTGATCTATAAGATGAAAAGAATGAATGAGATGCTCTCTAAGCTACTTTCAGCTCTAAGGGCTTCCCATTCACTTCTCAAAACAGTTTCCTACTGATTTCTACAAAATGCTTACTCCTCCTGCACACAGGATCCTTTGGTACATCAGCTTTAACTGTTCAGAAACACGCCAGTGACAGTAAATGAGCCATTGAAATGTGGTTTTCCTTCCTTCACTGCTTACAACCTTCAAAGCTCTTAATCCTCATCCGTGCATTAGCCACATTTCAATTCTAAACATCTAAAATAATCACAGACAATAACAAGTCTCTAGGTTCTAAACACCTTTGATGTTTGACTTACATGATTTTCAGCATCTCTACATTTAAGATTAAAGTAGATATTAAATTTCCAAGGCCAAGAACTCTAGAAAGGGGGAAAATTATGTCTGCTTCCCCTGCATGCCTGGAGTCCAAACAAAACCTCTGCTCTTCAGTCACCAATGTAATGGCCAAGTGTGTAAAATCTGTCATTTGCGGACCTGTCAAATTTGTAAATTTCTTCATGAAAACCCCAAATAATAAATCAAATGGAATCAAAGTTCTTTGAGTTCTCTTAAAATTCATTAAGTAGATATAGTAAGATAATCGGTTTGAATCAGACTTGAAATTATAGCTAAATGACATAAAAATATTGAAGTACTAGGCAATGCTATCAATTTATAACACTTGATAAGTTTAATATACTCAAGAAATTATACACTGGTTACATGTGTTAATACCAATGTTTTATATTTTATAATATGTTAAAATATGTTCAATTGTTATAGTTATATAGTTACATAGTTGTATAGTTATATAGTTGCATTTTGATGCAATCAAATATATGAAGTATGGTAACCAAGCAATTAACAGTAACAATAATAATACTTAATATATGGACATTATTCTGCAGATCATAAAGCCTTTTTGCAAACCATGCTGTCATATAACCCTCACAACATCTTATGAGGCAGGTATTATCCTTCCCATTCTACAGGTGAGGAGGAAATAGTTCACAGAAGTACAATACAAAACTCAGACCAAGACCCAAGATTCAGTGAACAACTTGAGTCAGATGTGATGGAAGAAAGTACTCTGCAGATCTGTTCAAGCCAAAGAGAAGTAAGATGGATCTCACAAGCACTACGAATACGGTCTTTTCCCTGAGAATTCCCTTGAAGCTTAATGTCAACCCCAGCACAGAGTTGGCTATGAGACATCACACATAAGGTGAAAGCACAACCCTGGGATTCTGAAGGATCTGGGTTCAAAACCTAGCTGTGCTATCTGCTTGCTCTGTGGTCTTGGCCAAGTGACTTAACCTCTTCGGGCCTTAGTTTCCTCACCTTTAAAATGATTATACATCCTGATCACGCAGAGCTCTGTCTCAAGGCTAAGATACAATATGAGCAAGGTACCTAAACAGTGCTGGGCATACGGAAGAGACTCGATAGTGGTAGTTGTTATTAATTTAAGATTTCTGATCCTCTCCAATACATCTATGTGCTCGCAGTCATCAATAAAATTCAGGGCTTACTTTGGTTTCCCTTGGTTTGCTGTCTAGGACTGAAGGGAAGGATCACAGCTGATTAAAGGAAGAAGAATTTGGTACCTTTATTTGATTAACAAAACATTATCAAAAATCAATTTCTCTATCAATTGTATGAAGTGAGAAGCAGCATATTTACAAATCTGACTACATAAAAAAATATATAAAATTTGTGTATGGCCTAAAAAGAAATAAACAAGTAAATAGCAAAAACACCATATGCTAAGTTAAAACACCAAAAGTGCAGTTGGAAAGGAAAACAGGCAAAGGAGAAAAGCTTTTAGACCAGTGCTCAACCAGGGGTGGTTTTGTCCCCAGAGAGCTTCTTGGTGGTGGTGGAATGGGGGGTTGCTACTTGAATCTAATGGGTAAAGACCGAAGATGCTACAAACATCCTACAATGCGCAGGACAACCCTTCAAAACAAAGAATTATCCACCCAAATGTGAATAACACTGAGGTGGAGAAACTCTGTTTTAGGCACATGAAAAGAAACTTAATCTCATGCACAAGCAAAATGCAACTTAAACTCCAATCTATCAGAGAAGCAGATAGAAGTGTTTAATAATCTGTGTTAGAGGCCAGGCGTGGTGGCTCACGCCTGTAATCCCAGCACTTTGGGAAGCCAAGGCAGGCAGATCATGAGGTCGGGAGTTCGAGAGTAGCCTGGCCAATATGGTGAAACCGTATCTCTACTAAAAATACAAAAACTAGCCAGGCATGGTGGCGCGTGCCTGTAGTTCCAATCTTAAGTGAGATTCCGTCTCAAAATAATAATAATAATGATAATAATCTGTATTAGAAAGGGTATGGTGATACAGACAAGCTCATATATTGCTGGGAAAACAAATTAGTTCAACTTTTTTTTTTTTTTTTTTTTTTTTTTTTTTTTTTTGAGATGGAGTCTCACTCTGTCGCCCAGGCTGGAGTACAATGGCACAATCTCGGCTCACTGCATCCTCCACCTCCCAGGTTCAAGTGATTCTCCTGACTCAGCCTCCCAAGTCGCTGGACTTACAGGCAACCACCACCACGCCCAGCTAATTTTTGTATTTTTAGTAGAGATGGGGTTTCACCGTGTTGGTCAGGCTGGTTTCGAACTCCTGACGTCAAGTGATCCACCCACCTCGCCCTCCCAAAGTGCTGGGATTATAAGTGTGAACCACGGCGCCCAGCCTAGTTCAACTTTTATGGTAGATAATTTAGCAAATATTTATTCAAATTAAATAAGCACATACCCTTGGATGCAGCAATTTTGTGTCTAAGAATTTATCCTAGATATTCACAAATGTATACTAAGACTTTCATTATTCACTGTCACTTGGATGATAACAGCAAAAGTAGAAAGGTCAACTGCCCAACAATTCAGTCCAGTTCAATAAGTTATATTATATGCCAGGATGGAATATGCAGCCTTTATAAAGAACAAGGCAGATTTATGTGCTGATAAGGACTGCTAACTGAACAATGCATAGTACAATACAATAAATAAAATACTCTAGCAGTTTCAAGGATATATATGCACATATGCCAGTACCTTCCGATTCTAGGGGAAGACAGAAATGAGAAAGAATATTACTCACTGGGAAGGAGAAATGAGTGTTTAGAATACAAAAATGGGAAGAAAACTGACTCTTCACTCTACAGTACGTTCTCTTGTCCCTTCTAAATTTTGCACTATGTGTTACATATTCAAAAAACCTAATTCCATTTTTTTAAAGATGCCATACAGATCAACTTAAAAAAAATCTACCTACAGGCCTAGCTAATGTAATTTTGGTATGAGTCAAGGGCCAGTCAGGAAAGAAAGGCACATTCAAGTGGGGCAAAATTCAAGACAGTTTAATAAAGAGACTCTTGACAAAGGTACAGGCAGAGTTCTGGGGAAACCCACAGCAAGAACCCTGGGGTTGCAAAAGCAAAGAACTTGCACAGAGAAGCGCCTCCTGACAGCGCTGTGGCCTGAGGTGGAGGAACATAAACCACCTTCAGGGACCCTGCAGGAGGGGGCTGGGGGAATAAAACCCCAAATTTTCCTCCACCCTCCAGTCTCCTAAAGGAAAAGGGTGCCACTGATGCCGCCTCTGGGGACACGGAGCCGGGTGGATCTCTGGCACAAGTGCCACTCAGGGCTGTATTTTGACTGCTGAAGAATGCTCACATGTCTGGCCTTTTCTTTAATTCCATGTGAAGAAAAAATTCAAGATGCTGTTAATCTAGATAAATGCAGAATTCACTTAGAATTTACCAGGAATTGGCAAGAGATAAATGAATTCAAATATGTATTAGGAAAACTAACTTTTCGTTTATTATAAAAATTATTTCCTTAAGTTTAAAGTTGGCTTTTGACTTTTTCCCCACAGTGAGGCAATTTAAATCCTTCATGGCTCAGATTTTTAATGTGAATGATACATTTGTTATCATTTGTAGCAGGACCCCAGCACATTCTAAGGCTTGCAGGCTGTCATTTCAGTTTTCTTTTAAAAAAACTAAACTAAAAACTTGAGTCCTCTGCAGCCTTATTGGCTCAACCTGACTCCATCCTTTCATCCTGCTCCAAACAAGCTGTGCTTCCTTGAGGCCACCATGGAGTCATTCTGTTTCTAGCCAAACTCTTCTAAGAACTTTGATTTTAAAAACCAAGCAAGGAAAATACAGAGTCATTTATAAGTTTTTCAAATCTTTCAGGCCTTAAGTTTTCTGATGAAACTTGTCAAGCTGATGACACATCACCACACAATGTATCACTGAAGTTTTACAAAATCACCCTTTGATTCAAAGTGGAAAACAGAGCCCAAAAAAGTACAAAGGGGAACACACTGTACATCCTTGGAAAGCACAGTAAATATTTTCAGAGTAAAACATCATAAAGATAGCCTCATCTCATTTACACTCTAGCATTCTCTGCATAGACAGGTTTCATATTCAGCAAAATGATAGAATTTTAGGGCTGCCAAGGATCTTGAACATCTACTTTCTGAACTCCTCCTTTTAGAGAGGAAGAAATTAAGACTTAAAAATGAGTCTTGTCCAAGTGACAGCACCAGTATTAAAACTCAGGTCTCCCTGAAGACTCACAATCAATATCAGCTAGAGATAATGCTGTAGTTAAGTATTTAGCTTGTTAAATGGAAATCCCAGGTTTTTCTTGAAAGATCAACTATGACAAACCAATTCAAAATTGGACAAAGGACTTGAACAGACATTTCTCCAAAGAAGATATACAAATGGCTAATAAGCTCATGAAGAGTCCAGCATCATCAATCATTAGGGGAATGCAAATCAAAACCATGAGACACCACTTCATACCCACTAGTATGGCTATTACTTCATTAAAAAATGGGAAAATATCTTTTTTCGTACAATGACTTATTTTCCTCTGGGTAGACACCCAGTAGTGGGATTGCTGGATCAAATGGTAGTTCTACTTTTAGTTCTTTAAGAAATCTCCACACTGTTTTCTGTAGTGGCTATACTAGTTTACATTCCCACCAGCAGTGTAGAAGTGTTCCCTGTTCACCACATCCACGCCAACATCTACTGTTTTTTTATTTTTTTATTATGGTCATTCTTGCAGGAGTGAGGTGGTATCGCATTGTAGTTTTGATTTGCATTTCCCTGATTATTAGTGATGTTGAGTACTTTTTCATATGTTTGTTGGCCATCTGTATATCATCTTTTGAGAATTGTCCATGTCCTTAGCCAACTTTTTGATGGGATTTTTTTTTTCTTACTGATTTGTTTGAGTTCCTTGTAGATTCTAGATATTAGTCCTTTGTCAGATGTATAGAGTGTGAAGATTTTCTCCCACTCTGTGGGTTGTCTGTTTACTCTGCTGACTGTTCCTTTTGCCATGCAAAAGTTCTTTAGTTTAATTAAGTCGCAGCTATTTATCTTTGTTTTTATTGCATTTGCTTTCGGGTTCTTAGTCACAAAATTCTTGCCTAAGCCAATGTCTAGAAGGGTTTCTCCAACTTGCACATGCATGTTTACAGCAGCACAAGTCACAACTGCAAAATTGTGGAACCAACCCAAATGCCCATCAATCAACGAGTGGATAAAGAAATTGTGATACACACACACACCACACACACACACCACACACACAATGGAATACTACTCAGCCATAAAAAGGATGGAATTAATGGCATTTGCCACATAGATGAGACTGGAGACTATTATGTGAAGTGAGGCAAGAATGGAAAACCAAACACCGTATGTTCTCACTGATATGTGGGAGCTAAGCTATGAGGATGCAAAGGCATAAGAATAATACAATGGACTTTAGGGACTTAGGGGGAAGGGTGGGAGTGGGGCAAGGGATGAAAGACTACAAATAGGGTACAGAATATGCTGCTTGGGTGATGGGTGCACCAAAATCTCACAAATCACCATAAAGAACTTACTCATGCAACCAAATACCACCTGTACCCCAATAACCTATTGGAAGAAAAATAAAATAAAATACAGAAAAAAGGGTAAGCTGAAGCACAATAAAAGAATGGGAAAATAAGTGTTGTCAAGGAGGTAGAGAAACTGGAACCCTCACACACTGCCGGTGGGAATGTAAAATGGCACAGCCTCTGTGGAAAACAGTTTGGCAGCTCCTCAAAACATTAAACAGAGAATTATCATCTGACCCAGAAATTCCACTTCTAGGTATATGCACCAAAAAATTCAAAGCAGGAACTCAAACAGATACTTATACATCAGGGCTCATAGCAACATTGTTTGCAATAGCAAAAGGGTAGAAACAACGTAAATATATACATCAACAGATGAATGCATAAACAAAAGGCAGTGTATGCAAATAACGGGACTGCATTCAGCCTTAAAAAGAAAACATGCTACGGTATGGATGAACCTTGAAAACACAGTAAGTGAGACCAGTTGTGGTTGTTCATGCCTGTAATCCCAGCACTTTGGGAGGCTGAGGCAGGTGGATCACTTGAGGTCAGGAATTTGAGCCCAGCCTGGCCAACATGGTGAAACCCTGCCTCTACTAAAAATATTTTTAAAAATTAGCCAGGCATGGTGGCGCATGCCTGTAATCCCAGCTACTCGGGAGGCTGAGGCAAGAGAATCGTTTGAACCTGGGAGGCGGAGGTTGCAGTGAGCCAAGATCATGCCACTACACTCCAGCGTGGGCAACAGAGCGAGACTCTGTCTCAAAAAAAAAAAGAAAAAGAAAAAAGAAAAGAAAGCAAAGTAAGTGAAATAAGCTAGTCACAAAAGGACAAATAGTAAGTCTCTAAAATACTCAAATTCATAGAGACAGAAAGTAGAACAGGGGTGACCAGAGGCTAGGGGAGAAAGGAATGGGGAATTTTTACGTAATGGGTATAGTTTCTGTTAGAGATGATGAAAAGTTATTACATGGATAGTGATGATGGCTGAACAACATTATGAATATACTCAATGCCATTAAAACATACACTTAAAAACAGCTTAAATAATAAATTTTGTATTATGTATATTTTACAACTAAAAAACAATACAATTGGGGAAAAAATCAGTCATGTAAATTATGGGTTTGGGGGTCTCATGAAGATAAGCAATAAAATATAGCCCCCTCACACACCAAGGGAATTAAGAACAGGCATTTCATTCAAGTAAAAAAGCACAAAAGAAATAACTGTGAAAATTCCAAGTTTCCTGGGCAAGATGGCCAAAACATAACGGAAGACTGCTATATGACTTTATATGCAAGTGAGGGCAATGTCTTTTACTTGCTCTCTTGGGCCATTTCTTGGTCCAAAAGTGAATGCTTTAAAAACATGATACACGTTGTTGTCCAGCTGACCTAGAGTGTTTTGGCCCCAAAGAGGTTTTTCTTTTTTCAATGAGTTAAATAATATGTCAGACTTTTAATGCTTGAATAGTTTTTTCTTTCAAACTTGGCAAAATGATCCTTCAAAAGGCATGTGTAAAGATGTTTGGGTTAGAAATAACAAACCCATACCCTCCTAAGGTGTTAACGTTTATTTGAACGTGTGATGATGCTATCGTTCAAATAAATACACTCAGAATTCCGTCTTTTTCCAACAGCCATAGCTCAGACACATTGCAAATGAGCATCCACAGTAGCAATGGTTAGTGCTGAAAAGCAGTTTCTGTTATACAATCACTTCTGAGACGTGCAAAAAAATGCCTCCTGTGCTAAATCGTTTCCCATTTGTCATTTCTTGTTTCAGTTTCCAGAGAATCTTCAGAATGAAGGCCCATCACATCCCAAACCATCTCAATCCTTGCACTCTTTGAAATCCAATGTGATTATCTCATACAAATTATCGAATGTAAATCAAGCCTCTAGGAGCTTGGGTCCAGTTGACTAGGTCAACACATGTACAAGGACAGCTGAAAGGCAAGCTGTGGGTTTGCTCTGGCACATCATCAAAGGAAGACATTTGTGACAGAAGGCTAGAGGTTTCATCTACAGAACAATCTTGAGATTAAGAGGGAGGGTTTTCTAAGGACCTGGACAAAATAGGAAAGAGGGTCTAAGATGCTGTCTGATAGCAAAGAATGGCAATGCTTAGAGCAGGCCTCCTCAACTTTGTTGCTAATGACATTTTGGGCCCAAATTATTATCTGCCATGGGAGTCCTCTCTCTCTCTCTCTCTTTTTTTTTTTTTCTTTTTTTTTTTTTTTAGTGAGTGAGACGGAGTCTTGCTCTATCGCCCAGGTTGGAGTGCAGTGGCACTATCTCGGCTCACTGCAAGCTCCGCCTCCCGGGTTCACGCCATTCTCCTGCCTCAGCCTCCGGAGTAGCGGGGACTGCAGGCGCCCACCACCACGCCCAGCTAATTTTTTCTATTTTTTAGTAGAGACGGGGTTTCACCATGTTAGCCAGAATGGCCTTGATCTCCTGACCTCGTGATCCGCCCACCTCAGCCTCCCAAAGTGCTGGGATTACAGGCGTGAGCCACTGCGCCCAGCCCATGGGAACTCTCTTGTACATTGTAGGACACACAGCAGCATCCCTGGCCTCCACCCACTATATGCCAGGAGCACCCCCAAATTTGGATAACCAAAAATGTTTGCTGGCATTGCCAAATGTGTCTCTTAGGTGGGGGTGCAAAACTGCCCCAGTTGAGAACTATTTGATAGACAAACAGTTTTTCCACTTCACTTCTGCATTATGAGAGTGAACCAGATATTTCAGAGTAACAGAGTGAGCTAAGTGAGCACCCAGCTAAGGATATGCCTGATGGGTGCAAGTGAGATAAGAGAATTGGAGACGGGGAATAAGAGAAAGAAGCTAGGTATTAGTAGACTATGTGGGAAAGAGGAAGAGGCCAGAGTGAGGTGAAGGAAATGCAATGAGGTTTTGATGACACACAGAGGGGAAAGTTGCAATTTTGTGGTACCAGTGAATGAATTCATCTTCACTCTATTTTATTTTCTATTAATTCAACTCTGTGCTCAAAGTACTCTCAAGTATCATGTTCATAAGTCAAAATCTGGACAATTCAGGTAGGCAAGTTCAGCATAGAGAACATATGTTATCAGCATAGAGAACATATGTTATCAGAAAGAATGATGGCTACATGACAGGTTTAAACTAATTGATATCATTCAATTAATTCAAATGTAGCTTCTCTTGTCTCAAATTAAAGATGGTATCTTCAAATATCGTCAAAATGCTTAACATCAATCCCAAGTAGGACTTAACTAGAATAAGGATGGACCTATGCAAATATATCTCCCCTTCCACCTTCCTGGAAAGACAATGAAATATCTGTCCTATTACTAGTAAACCAAGAGTATCATCCGTGCATATAAGACCACCACACTATTGGCAGCTGGTAATGTTTGGTTGAGATATTGTGCAGACTATGGAATTGAACTTCTGTTATGGGATTTGGGCTACATCCCAAAGCTGAAGACAAAAGGCAGTATCCGTCATTTTACTTCCTGAGATGCTGGCTGTGCTTGCAGAAACCAAGTCTGTTCCACTGGAGCAAAAAAGGTGAAAATTCTTTGGAGGGCTTGACACATATCCCTTGGAATTTAGGGGACATGTGAACAAAAACACTTTCTCACCATCCCCTGAAAAATTTTGAAGACAAGGCAGACTGGAGTGAGCTGAAATGGTAGGATGAATTAAGAAGGCAGCCTGCCCTCCCAGCATTTCATATGGCAATCATGCATGAGTTTTCCACAGGCTTAAGCCATCCTGGTAGGACTCTGCCTGAGATGCTGCCTCGCAGAATGAGGAAACCTCAGCCTTACTTAACAGGAGCAGGACCTGAGGTAGGAGATTTGAAGAAGGTTAACATATTTGATGATATGGTTGAGTCTCTTTTGGCATTTATAAATCATTTCCTAATATAGTATCAGGCTCATTTAAGAGCTCGATAAATAAACATCATTAATTGATAACATATCTTTATCAGAGTGGATTAATAATAGTTTAGACCTTTGCAACTCACAGAATGATCCACAGGTGGGCAGCACAGCATCCTCAGAGCATGTGCTAGAAATGCAGAATCTCAGGCTCTACCCAGAATTCTGATTCTGAATCAGAATCTGCATTTAATAAGATCCATAATGACTCCTATGGACATTAAAGGGTGATAAGCACTGGTTTAGACTATTGGTTCTCCACCAAAGCCAAGTATAACAATTGCCTACATTATTTGCTTTCAAAATACACATATCCAAAGCACACTGAGAAATTCTGATTTAAGGACCCTGGGGTGCAGGCTGGGCATCTGTACCTTTTGAGCATTCCTAGATTCTGTTGTATAATATTACCAGTACTGAGAATCTCTGATTTAGGGATTGAAGAAGGCAGGCATCTGAAGTCACATTTCTGAGTTACTAATTATATCCTACCCTGTAAACATTTTTACACGGGTGAATCCACTTCTTCCAGGGGCTTCATTAAGTCACTGATAACCTCTAGCAAAACACACAATTAGCTACAACTTCATCTCTGTAATGATATGGTTTGGATTTGTGTTCCCACCCAAATCTCATATAAAATTGTAATCCCCAGTGTTGTAGGAGGGGCCTGGTGGGAGGTGATTGGATCATGGGGGCGAACTTCCCCTTGCTGTGCTTGTGACAATGAGTTCTCATAAGATCTGGTTGTTTAAAAGTGTGTAGCACTTCCCATTTCGCTCTCTTCTCCTTCTCCAACCATGTAAGATGTGCCTACTTCCTTCCCCTTGGCCTTCCACCATGATTGTAAGCTTCCTGAGGCCTCCCCAACCATGCTTCCTGTACAGCTTGCGGAACTGTGAGTTCCTTAAACCTCTTCTTTATAACCTACCCAGTCTCAGGTAGTTTTTAATAGCAATGCAAGAATGGACTAATACATGTGATCAATGAGGAATCCATTAAAAACAATTAAAGAGAATAAAAATGGCATACTGAATAGGGACATGCAAAGCAAGACAGGCTGGAAAGACACTGGAGGCTTCCACCCTCCTCTCTGTCCATGTCTGCCTGGGCTATGTCTGTGTGACTCAACACTGACTTCTCATAGGGCCTTGTTATTTGTGAATGAAAATGAAAGGAACCATTCACAAGCCACCACCAAATTGTTAGGTTTTCTTGACTAGATTTTGTCTTGAGAGTAAAAAGAGCAGTGCCTGATTTAAATCAAGCCCCAAGAACTTAGTGGCTGTTTCTGCTGCATCCACAAATACTTCAAACTCAGCCACCACTGCAGCAGATCAAATTTCAAATAACCAGCTGAAATAGAGCCCAAACTCCTACCTCCCAACCCGATTTCTAGGATAGACTATTACGTAAATTGGACACTATTAGTCCTTTTAGTGCTTTTAAGAGTTAATTTCCTTAAATGAGATCCTTCAGGAGTCTAAAATTTTCAAGTAACTGCCAGGTAAAAAGAAGAAATACTTCTTCTGGCACAAAATGGTCCAAAATATGATAGACTTTGACAGAAGGGAAATGATAATTACTGTATGAACAGCAGAGTCAGTAGGCTTTTACCAAATAAGGTTATGATTTCTGCAGTGAGTGTATTTCAATAAAAGGATATTTTCAGCCTTTAGACTTTAGCTTCTTTTTGGAAAATGGTATAGTACAAAGTAAATTTTGTTCAATACTTATTCATCTATTTACCAAGTACACAATTTTGGCATTAATGTTATTTTTTTTCATTTCCACACAGTGTCATGGTTTTCTGGGCACACTATGGGATTCTCAGATGTTTCTAATTACCCTCTGTGTACACCCAATAAAACAGCTGGCTCAAGATGTTATTAATACAAGAAGATCTAGAGGACTCATAAATCACCCTTTCTTCAGAAAAGGACAATGCAGTGGCAAAAAGTGACATATTCTAATCTTGCTAAATAAGACTTTAGCTAAGAATGCTCTAGGATACTTCCTAACTTGCCAGGAGAAGGGCAGTGGTCTGCTTTCCTGACTGTAGTAAACTTTAATGACCAGTTTTCCTTTTACCTCTTCTAGGGAGAATCTGATGAAAATTAGGCTGAATCTCTGCCCTAGGAAAACTTATAAAGTCCCCATAATCCACACCAATTCTTATTGAAGCTGATGGGCATCTGAATGAAGTTTGGACTCAGAGTGACGAAATCTCTCAGTATTGCATAAAGTTTTTTTTCCTCTCCAACCAAATCTTAGGAAAAGCCAATACTCAGTCATGCCAGTCTTTCAGTAAGTATTGCATGAGTCTAAATTCAAGATAATAAGGTTGAACAGTAAACCATTCCTTAGGTCCATACCCTTCAACTAAATAGAAAATCAAGTTTTAATAAGTATATCAATGACAGCATTACATTAAATTGGCAATGGAAGGGCATCTGACTTTTCTTATTTTCTTTCTTTATGATATAAATTTGGAGAATGAATCTTAAAATGCTCACTAACTTTATCCTTCTCCATTTGGTAGTTATTTTATTTTCCTGGACTGCTTAGCATGAAGATGACTATGTGGCTGACCTCAAAAACATTTTCACATCATTTGTGATGTTAATTCCAGGAAGCTTTCCAACAATAGACAAATTCATTATTCTTTCTCCACCTGGAAATATATATTTACATACACACATATACATACCTCTTGATAGTTAAAAGTTGGTACAAATACTTGACTTTTATACTACAGATGCAAAATTGAGATCAACTCATATGCCAATAAATGTTGCAGGTATATACTGCATCACATAAATGTGATTACAAATATCTATTTTAAGTCCAGCTTCCTTAAATTTACTCTAACCTAGGAGCCCAGAGGTAAGTTACACAACCAACAGCAAAGTGAACAGCACAAAATAGGATCAAATGTTATAATCATACATCACTGGAGATGCCCCCATCTATTCAAGATGATTACTTTTCCTCCTGACCACAGCTTTTGGTTCCAAAATGTATTACACTGTTTAAATGCTTTTACCCTTGCCAGAAGGCTTGGCAACATGCAGCAGCTTCCTGTGTAAGCAAGTGAACTCAAGAAGAAGCATGATCCAAGGCAGAGAGGACATGGTGCTACAATGTTGTCTTGGCCATATGACATTGAAGTCTGATATTATTTTTGTGCAAGGTCTAACCTACCCACAGCAAGCTTAAGTGTAAACCAGTACAGAACCTTCTGTGCGCTCCTACCAGAGCACCAAAGTGAAGGGGTAAAGAAATGTCCTTCTATATCCTTCTTGATGCTGTTGTGCTGTTAGGATCAGTAAATAAAGCAACCACTGTCTCTGGGGCGCACAGGGAGCACCAAGCTCCAGGAGACATAAGCACAATCTCTCTCAACGCCTCTACCCCACAGCACACGAGATGGAGTTTGAGAATTAAGAAGAGGACTTATCATCTTCAGAAAGAGACAAAGGTCTTCCAATCAATCCAAGGAGTCCATATGCACCTTCGGTCTGCCCCTTCTTGTGAGCCTCAGAATAGCTCTCCAAGGAAGGTTAGGATATCATATGATTTGTTTTACATGCAGGGAAGTCAAGAATGAGAGAGGTGAGATTACCAACCCAGGGTCCTGGAGCCAGTCAATATACCTGAAGCTAGACAACCAAGTGTCAAATGACATAGTAATGACTAGAGGTATAATAGGAAAGAAAAAAAAACAGCACAGGCAGAACTGTTTGAAATGGAACTTAAGGTTCTTCCATAAAAGACTGTCAGTATTTACATGGATGCAAGAGCGGGGAGCAGGAATTCTGTGCAGCAGGAACAGCTGTACTAAAGGTATGGAAATCTAACTGCACTTTGCCCATGAGTAGAAAGTACAATGAAGTCAGTGTTAAAAACTTAAAGCTCCATGCAAATTGCTACCAGGGTGTCCTTTTTCATGCATCTTGTGGTCAGTGAAATATCCTATTTCCTATGCTCCTAAACTCTAACATAGTCTTCTCAGTTAATTATTTTACTTCTGTGATTTTACTTGCCTGAGAACTAACGATGAAGCTGTATCAGTTAAGTTCTGTGTACACCTCACAGCCCAGGCAGCCGCATAAACAATTTATTGTCAACAAAAATGCATTCAGCATCTCCAAAGCGAGGCACTGTGCTGGCACTGGAGATGCCAAGATGGAGTTGACAAGTCTTTGTTCCCAATCAGTTTAGAGTGTAGTGGAAGAAACAGGCATGTCAACAAATAAGGGAAATGAGGCTCTGTAGCATGATTGTCACTTGGCTGAGTCTTGAAAAAGAAGTGGGTGATTGCCCAAGCAGACTGGGTAGGGAAATGTACCCTCCAGGCAGAGAGAGCAGTGTGCACAGAGACACAGGAGCACAAGACACCCCGGAGCACTTGGGGACCTTTGGTATCCCTGGAGGCTCAGTTTGGCAGAAGTAGAGGATTGGGGTGGAAGAAGGGGCACGGCCAAAGTGAATGCCGTGGAGCCAGGCAGCAGGGCCCTGCATGCCATGCTAAGCAGTTTAGACTTTTTCCAAAGATCACTCCATATGCTCAAGCCGACAGCCTAGGAAAGAATACACACTTTGTGACATTGTGTTACAGACTCCAAGGAATTTTGAAAGGTTATTTATTCCAGGCTGGCCTAGCACAACCCTTTCAAGGAGCCCCATCCACTCCCACGATACAGGCCAGGCATCGCTTAAAAGGAGCAATCTATCACACGTGCCTTTCTCACAGATCTGGCAAACCACGGACCCCTCTTTTAGTTAAGCTTAATTTTTAAAAAACTGTCCTGGCTACAGATATATGTTCTTATACAACCACTCTGCCCCCCGCCCCACCACCCTTCTCTGACTCAGTCGTCTTCCTCTTCAACCAAATAGGACCTTATTCTCTCCTGATTCTGGCTCTTAAGGTCAACCTATTGCCCCTCTTGTTCCAAGCAACCCATGGAATCACCTTTCCACACACCCCTTCCTCTACCCAGGGTCCTCCTGCCCTCTGCCCACCACCACCACACACCCTCCACACCTCCACTTACAAGCAAGAACCAATTTTATTTCCCTTAATTAAAAGCAAGCTCCACACCAAACTTATGTGATCTGCCCTCCATAAAAGAATGCTGAAGAAAGGGCTGTGCGGCACCGTGGCTCACGCCTGTAATCCCAGCACTTTGGGAGGCCGAGGCGGGCGGATCATGAGGTCAGGAGATCGAGACCATCCTGGCTAACACGGTGAAACCCCGTCTCTACTAAAAATACAAAAAAAAAATTAGCTGGGTGTGGTGGCGGGAGCCTGCAGTCCCAGCTACTCGGGAGGCTGAGGCAGGAGAATGGCGTGAACCCGGGAGGCAGAGCTTGCAGTGAGCCAAGATCGCGCCACTGCACTCCAGCCTGGGCGACAGAGTCAAACTCCGTCTAAAAAAAAAAAAAAAAAAAAAAAAAAAAAGAATGCTGAAGAAAGGTGACACCACTTTCTTGATAACCTTTTTTAAATCTAAGACCTTTACTTTTTATTATAAATCACCAAGACTCCTGCAAGAATTCCAGGACTGTATCCTTTTTTTCACCCAAAGAACAAGACTTGGTTGCCTCTTTCCTCTGTGTATAAGGCTCTTTATCTGTAGATATTAATTTGATTCCCTGATACAAAGCAGGTCGATGAAACCAAACTCAAGATGGGAGATAGGAAAAGTCTGGAAGAATGCTCCAAATGTCAGCCTTTTGTGGGGAGAGGGTGCTCCACGGTTTAGACAAAATAAAAAGCAGAGTCAGAGTCTGATGACAATGTAAGCGATGTTTCCGCACAACACTCATCACCACTTCATCAGGTCCCTGCTCCAATGTCATCTCATCAGAGAGCCCTTCATTCCCTGAGCTCTCTAAAATAGCAACCACGCCTTCCACCAACACTCCCCATTCTTCATCCCCCTTCTCAGCTTTGTTTTCCCTCAGAGTGTCTATCACTTCCTGACATTAGTTCATATATAATGTTTCTTACAGTATATTTTTGGTAGTATCTATTTGACAGTAGTGTACACATATACTATATTTTTAAAATGTGTTTTTATAATTGTGGTAAAATACATGTAATATGTACCATCTTCACTATTCTTAAGTGCTGTGGTTCAGTAGTGCTAAGTACATTCACATTATTCTGTATCAAATCTCCAGAACTTTTTCATTTTGCAAAACTGAAACTCTATACCCATTAAACAACTCCCCATTCCGTCCCTATGACCCCTGGCAACCACCATTCTACTTTCTCTTTGAACTTGACTACTCTAGGCACCTCATATAAATGGACTCGTACTGTATTTGTTTTTTTGTGACTGGTTTATTTGACTTAGCATAACATCTTTGAGGTTCATCCACGCTGTAGCCACACTATGTTTTTGTAATGCTAGAGGAGGGCAAGGACTTTTATTTAGTGCGCTGCTATCGCCTGAACCCATACCTGGCACATAGTATGTGCTTAATAAATGCATGTTAAGTGAATAACTGTTCCTAATACTCGCCTTTTAAAGGTGGTCTACAGCTTAAATAAAATAAAAAGGAAAAGACCAGGTGTGGTGGCTCGCGCCTGTAATCCCTTTGGGAGCATGAGGTGGGTGGATCACTTGGGGTCAGGAGTTCAAGACCAGCCTGGCCAACATAGTGAAACCCCGTCTCTACTAAAAATACAAAAAATTAGCCGGGCACGGTGGCAGGTGCCTGTAATCCCAGCTATTCAAGAGGCTGAGGCAGGAGAATCACTTAAACCCGGAGGGTGGAGGTTGCAGTGAGCCGAGATGGTGGCACTGCACTCCGGCCTGGGCAACAAGAGCAAAACTCTATCTCAAAAAAAAAAAAAACACAAATTAATTAATTAATAAAATAAAAGGAAAATGCTCTACATTATGACATTTACTCAGTATTAGAAAATAAAATTCTTTGATACAGCTAAATGTATGTGGAAGTGGTTTCTTTGATAAGTTCTCAGGCATTCTAAATTGCCTGAAGGAAAAGCAACCACTTTCTTTTAGTATTGTATTGAAACATCTTTTAAAACCTGAGATATACCTGCACAATTTATTAAGGGGAAAATACATTCTCCAGTGAAAGGGTGACACGATGGCATTTTCATTGGTTTCTGTGTGAGACAAACATTAAGGAGTCCAAACAATGATGAATGGTAAAGGATGAGAAACTCAGTGACTGAACTAAGTTTCCAGAAAAAACTATATGCTTGCCCCTCTTAAGCAGTTATGTCAGTTTATTTAATGCCTCAACGAGAGAAAATTTTCTTCCCTCCTTGTGAGGAGAACCTACACAGTCAGCTTAGCAGCACGAACTGCTTCTGTTCCTCATCCCAGCACCACAGTATCAGGCTGGTTTTGTGAAATCTCCGGGGAGATTTTCAGTGCAGAGCATCAGACAAGCCCCAGAACAGCTACAGGACGCCAGAGGTTGTCATTCATTCAGAAACTTATTTAGCCTCTTAAAACATGAGTTTCCCAGCTAAAAAACTGAAAGCACTTCTCTCTTCTTCAAAATGACAAGTATCAACTTCTTTCACAGAACTTTAGTAAATTCTCCAAGAGTAAAATCCAAATGCCTAAGCTTGAAATTCAAGGTGTTCCACAGCCTTGCACCAATCTGCCTTCCCAACTTGTCATTTACCATTATTACTTTTCATGTGTCCCACATTTAAGTGAAGCTATTCCCAATTCCCAGAAACCACCTCTGCCTTCTCATCTCCATGCCCATTTCTAGGGGGATAAATTCTTCTTTCCCATGTCAACTTTGCTTCTCTCTTCCCTCTACTCCTCCATGCATCTTTATTTTGGAACTCACCAATATTTCAAGTTCCACGTCTCCCTTCAGTCCACAATCAGGCCATCTACCTTTATCTACTCAGCCCCTCAACATGAGACAACACGCTTCCTAGACAGGGACAGCAAGGTGAACTAAACATAAAAGCTGCATGCCATCTCTTTTCTCTCTAAGCATCCTCCCTCAGCTAGAAGTGATATTTCCCTTCTCTGGGTGCCTGCTAGCAGCTCTCTACCTTAATTTAGGGTTATTTACATATATCCTTCATCTCCTCCTCAAAGTATAAGCTCTTAGAAGGCAGCTTTATGATTTGCTTATCTTAGAAAATCTACTACCATGTTTTATACATAGTCACTTAATATATGGTCATAGGAGGCAACATGGGAGAGCCAGAGGTATTGTGACTCTAGGATAAGAAAACCTGGCTGAAATAACCTTTAATCAAGCCAGTAAAGCAACAGTGCTCATATTTGCAAACTATGGATACTACCATGTGCCTAAGAGGCAGTAGGCATCAAATGAAATAACGTATGAGAACATACTTTTTAAATGGTCAAACGTTTTTTATGATTATTCAATTGGTGCTAATAGAACATGAGTCTTTAGAATCACATAAACCAAATGTGTTATTTTGACTATCATGACTGCTTTTCAATGTCTCCACAAATAAGTTATACCAAGTGACACTATTACTGCGTTTGAAATATTCTAGTTGTGACATGAATTTATATGTTCTTCTTGTCAGAGGAACTTAAGGCTTTATAAACAATTTAAAAATCCCAGAAGGTCATCTGTATTTTAGCCCTATAAAATGTTAAGAATCCTTTAAAACAACAGTGGTGAACCTGCTGGCCCACCCAACGAGGGATATGTTTCCATTTTTTAAAAAGGCAGGGGTGGGGCAAACAGCAAGGCAGAGCTCAAAAAAAAAAAAAAAAAAGAAAAGTAATTATCATTAGAAACCTGCTTCATAGGAAATACCATTTAAAGTAACTATTCTGTTAAACCATACCAAAATCACTATCCATAAAAATGGGCTTTTCTAGAATCTCAGAGTGCTTCCTTTGGATACCATATTCATTTGGGCCTCACTTTTAGAGTCGCATTAAGCGGAAGTTATACTTATTATTTCTCCCACTGAATATTCAAGAACAGAGACTGCATGATCAATAGTCATGCGAAAATATCTGCTGCCTTTCACACCTGGAAAGCCCAGACTCATCCTCATCAAAGACCAGAAGACCAACATAGAAGCGGCATGAAGGAATTATCCCACAAGCCTGTAAAAGAACAACCTCTACATATCTATTAGGACCTGCACTGTATGGAGGAGGTGAGCTGGGCCCAAAGAGCACATAGAGCCAATGTTACCCCAGGATTCAGCCCCGGTATGCTGGACTCTCAGTTGCTTTCTCTCTCTCTCTCTCTGTTATCCCAGCCAGCCCTCGCATAAGACACAACTCCATGAGGTCCTTCACCTTGTCCCTCCTATACATCATGGTCAGACTCCAGGTAGGTAAGAAAACAGATGGCATAAGGATATCTAGGTTCTAGGCGTAAGCTAATTGACTTGCCAAGAAACTAAAGCGAGCTCACTTAATTAACACTCTGAACCTAAGTTTCTGTATTGAAAAAATGGTGATGATCATGTCTGTTCCACATCCTCAAAAACAAACAAACAAACAAACAAACAAAAAACTGTAAATCACCATGCAAATGTTGGAAATTATTTCTGTTATTCTGATTATCAAAACTAATTATGAAGTCCATATAATTTTCCCTGGATTATGTTCATTCCTTAGAGTATGGCACTCAAGCCAAATTCAGCCCAACAAATGTTTTTGTAACACGGCCACACCTATTCTTGTTCATATTGTCTCTGGCTGCTTTCACACTACGGTGGCAGAGTTGAGTAGCTGTAACAGAAACTGTATGGCCCACAAAGTCTAAAACATATTTTATACTATCTGGCCCTTTACAAAAAGAGTTTGCCAGCCCTCACCTTTAAGTACCGACAAATATTAGAGATCAAAGGGAGTAGCTGACAAGTGACAGTAAATTTTGAATTTTCCCCAAACTTTAAACTATTTCCCAAATAACGTCTTTTTCGTCAAAAGATTTAGTATTCTATAAACAAGTACAAAGACAGAAGAAAAAAATCAGAAAACCACTTTTTGCAAATAATAAAATTATACTAAACCAGTAAAGTCCCAAAAAGATATATGCATAAACATTTTTTAATTTTTCTGTATTTTCAAAGGATCACAGTCTGTAAGTTCCACAAAATTACCATTCTTAAAGAAAGAAATATCATAAAAATTGTCCCTCAAACTATCCAATATTTGAAATAAAACATAAACAGGAGAGGGAAATAGCTCAGAGTATAAATGAAATGTTTCCCACAATTTCCAATGTGAAACTGTTTATTACTATGGGTCCTTCTCACCCCATCCTCTACTTTTTAAAAAATTAAACTGCTCTGCCAATCCTACATGGAGAGTGGAGTTCTGCTTTTGAAATGCTTTTGTAAATAATTTTGCTTTATTTTGCATTTTGAATAGGCTACGTATATTCTGTTCCTAAACATCTGGTTCAGTGCCAGAAAGGAAAGTGTGTGATGTGTTTCAACAAGTAGACTTCCTCTGTTTCTCAAAGCCTTCAAAATATTTAGTTTCAAAATGAATACACTGGAAGCCAAAAAATTACCACCCATTTGATTATTTTGTCATTGCTACTGTAAAGATTTACAATAAACACAAGGAGGGAAAGGAGCAGTGAGTAAGGAAGGCAACCAAGAAAGATAAAGTGGGGAAAAGCCATCAGACTCATGATAGTCTACTGGAATTGCCTTTTCTTTTCCCCTCCTCGTCTGCAGCTCTCCAAAGAAAAATTTTTAAAAGCCAGAAAATAGTGTTACTTATTGCTGATAAAAAGTCATACGATCTTAGAGATGGACTAAATTTTAGAGGTCATTAAATACAATCCCATTTATTTTATGAATGAGAAAAACTGAGGCCCAGAAATATTAACTGGCATGCCCTACGGATTAGCTAGTTAGTGGCAGGACCGGGACCAGAATCCAGTTTCCTGATCATCAGTTCACTTCCCATTAGACTTGGCTCCCTGCCCTGCAAAGCATAATGTGCCATTTGGCACCTAACAGCTAAATTCTTTTAAAAACTATGCCCAGAGTACCCCTATCATAGCCAGGAAACTCACAATGCCCTTTTAAATCGTATCTATGGGCACATATTTTTTCCAAGCACAGACGATCAAAAATATGCTTTGACCTCCTAAGGACTGGGAGTCACAATAAAACAGCAGAATAATCAAAGAGCTAATAAGAACTTCAAGCTGTCCCTTTATTTTGTCTTGATGTAAATCAGTTTGACATAGACACCCCTTCTCCTACCACCCCCCCAGACACACATTTCCAAGACTAAACAGCAATATTCCATAAAAAGACCAGATCTAGCCAGTGTTATTATCTGTCTGACATTTGGGTTATTCTTGTGAGTAACTCAGAAAGTAACGTGGGTGTCTGCGATTATTTGAGTACACATGGCAAACCATAATTGGTCAAAAAATAATAAAAGACATTTTTCTGCGACAAAAATACCGTATTGCATGACAACATGGCAACATGACAGCATTCCGTGGACCGCAATCCTTTCTCCATTTGCAAAAAAGTAAAAAACAAAAATTCAAAACGAACCAACAAGGCTTTCTTGCAGACAGCAAGTACTAGTTCATATTTAAATTAACTTAAAGGAGTACTGAGAGTAATCTACCAGTCTGTCTTCCCCAAATCCACGTTATATATCAATTTATATTCAGTCTTGTGAGACGGAGCAGAAACATGGCAAAAGATGCAATTCTGTATCCTTTTCTACAACCAAGTATAGGTTTTTGACAATTCTCGGAGTTTTGTTTTAGAGCTTGGCTATTTTTGAAGTAAAAACTTCAAATTTCATCACCACCTTCCAAAATTTATTACGAGTCAAATCTAAGACAAATTCCACTTATCACTGGGCTGATAAAATTTGAAGCTTATCAGCACAAGTCATGCCTTAGGATCTAAATCTAAAACCTACTCTCTTCTCTTCTACTGTATATATTCCCATTTCACATGGCTATGTAAATGCTAAGCAATAAGGGAAAATATTCTAGTTGCCATTCCCCTAAGAAACCAAAAATCAGGTTAAAAATTATTCCAAAAGTAATTTAAAAGATCCCATGAAAGAAACATATTCGTACTCATAGACAGACACCCATTGAAGCAGGGAGCAGTGTGAATGGAGGGGGTGTCTAAATGCTACAATCTCATAAAACTCGACTCAGTAAGGACAGTTAGGGACCGTGGAGGAACTCACCCACTCGGAAGTTCGTGGCCGTCAGGGTGTCGGCAGCATGACCATTCTCACTAATGAGAGTGGTGGTGTTCCCCTTCTCACAGCTGTTCTGACAGCTGCCCTTGGTGCAGGTCACTTTACAGATGCTCGGAGTAAAGACCACCTTGATGCGGCCAGTGTGGTTACTCACTAGGAGCGGAGGCAGGGAGAAAAAGAACAACAAACACATCAGCTTAGTATCCATGAACTTGCCTCGGAAGGTTTAAAAAAACAGAAAAAAAGAAAAGAAAGGAGCAAGAGGGGAAAAGAGAGAGCCCACAACCCGACAGGTTTAAGGAAAGAGGGAAGCCTTCAGTGCTCGCTGCTCTGTATTCAGTGGTGTCTCTGAAACAGGAGTAGGAAGCTTAGCAAACAGAACTCTGGGATGCACTCCAAAACCACATTTGAAGTCGAGTCACTGGAGTGGGATTACTAACCACAATGCTGCACTTTATTCACGGGCAGACAAAGAGCAATACCAAGGGCACGACAGATTAAAGAGCCAACCCTGACAGGCAGATGTAATGCAAAGGGGTTGGCCGTGCACCTAGCGGTGAATAAACTCTTGTGTCCTCAACTTGCATACTTTCCCTGTTTCTCCACTTATTAAGTCACTATTTGCAGCCCGACCCCTGGAAATGTTTTAGGCATGCGGCATGTCTGAAAACATCTGTCTCAAATCTCCTGGCACTCTCGGCTGAAGTGATCAAATGCTGTGACGCAGCTGCGGGAGCCCATTTCTTTTTCACAACTCCAGGGCACTATTTCTCCATAAGAATTTAGGCAACATATATTTTGTTTTCCTGTGAACAGGGCCCATCTTTAAAGGGGTAAGCCAGGTCACAGGGATAAAGGGTTGCCTTCCTAAAAATAACATCCTTGGGCTCTCACTGTCTTTATTCATAGACCACCTGGAACAGCCACTGGGGATGGAGCTTTCTTTCATTCGTGTGGCCTTCTCTTAAAAACCAAATGCTATCACCTGACCACACAGCCGAGGCTATGTGGTATCACAAAATAAGCCCTAGGCTAAAAGTATATCCTGGTTTACAATCCCAGCTCAAACACGGTGTGACTCTGGACATGCCATTTCACTTTTTCCCAAAACTTGAGAGAATTGAAACTGGTATTTTCTACACACTAACTTTCAACGTCTCTATCAGAGGTCAGCAAGCTACAGTTTAGGGACCCAATCCAGCTCGCTGCCTGCTTTTGTAAATAAAGTTTTACTGGAACACAGCCACCCTCATTCATTTCTGTACTGTCTATGGCTGCTTTTGTGCTATGATGGCAGAACTGCACTGTCTCTGTGCAGTTCTGCCTCACCCAGACCTGCCCTTCACTGCCGGATCCCAACCTGAAGTCTCTGGCAAATTCCAAGACACACACTGTTTTGATTGCTACATCTGCGATAGGCCCCCAGCCAGGTCCTTCCTCTTTCCAGGAGACTAGGCAGAAAGCAAAGATGGTAGCAGTAGCTGAAGAGAGCCAGTCATCTGTGAGGCTTTAAGGCCGTCAAGAAGCAGTGCCCTTCTGACGCCACTCCATGAGTGGAGTGGCCAAAGGGGAGAGAGGCTCTGGACCAGCCTTTTTTATACCATCTTTGCCCACCAGAAAAGCTTGTCTCTCTTTATATTGCTTTGGTTTGGCTAATATTATATTTTCAGAAAATCATCCCAAGATGCCTCTATAAGACCCCCAACGGATTAAAATTGTGGTCATAAGCTGAGCTTGGAAACAAAGAACTTTAACCAAAGAAGCCATTCCAATTTCAGGGTTGGAATGGGGCCCCAGAGGTTTTCTAACACAACCATCTCTCATCCACTGTTTGCATTCCACGTATCAAGTGGTCGTGTAACCTTTACTTGAAAATCTCTAGTGACGGGCAGCTCATTACCCACAAAAGCACATGATAGTTATGGCAGTTCCCAGCAAGTACTATTTTTTATTGAGCTGAAATCTGGCCTCACAGTAACTCGCACACATTAATCCTAATTTGGTTCCCCATGGCCTCACAATCTAATGCCTCTTCCACATGACAGCCCTTCAAATAAGTTATCTTTGAGATAAATGCCACTTAATCAAAGAAAGCTAAAATTAGAAAGACTTGAACCCATCAGCTGGGTTGGCCATCTCACTTAGAAGAAGAAAAATGACTCCTCTGGAGGAGAAAGCCCTCCATTCTTTTCAAATGGGTTTCCAAGACAGTTTCGCCTTCATCGGTGGTTCTAACCCTGGAGGATCAAGACATGTTGTCTGAGATGGCAGATGTCCTAGTGGCCAAGCAGGCCTTCTGGCACCTTGCAAAATGACATCCAATAGGATGCTACTATCAGTCAATACTTTAAATAGAGGGCTAGCAAACTTTTTCTACAAAGGGCCAAATTGTAACTGTATTAGGATTGCAGGCGAAAACGACTCTAGTCCTATTCAACCCTGTGGACCTGCTTAGCTGGAAAGCAGACTGTTAAAAACAATATGTAAATGAGTGGGCATGGCTCTGTTCCAATCAAACTTTACTTAAACACTTCAGCAACCCCTCCTTTAAATGCTTACAGGACATTTTAAAGTTATCTGGGAGTCTACCTTAGAAATTAAAAAAAAAAACAGTGGAATCCTGATTTCACCAGCAGATAAAATTCACCTAGTTTGATTTGTTTTTTTTACAGTAGCACAAACAAATCAGCTTATAATCCAAGTTGTCAGACAATGCTTACAAATGTCTTGAGGATACTTTTTGTGTTCAAGTGTGTGAAACCCCAGAAAAAAAGAGACAACATTTTCCCACTTCAAAAAAATATAAACTCCTATTTTTTCTGGCTCCTGGTACAATCATGAAATTAGAATCTGTGTGCCAACTATTTTGTCTTCTCTGGCATTAACTTGTAGCACCAGCAGCTGCCACACAGATGCTCACACAGTCACCTAAATTATGCTCACTTAGGCAAACTGAGACATCCAAAGAAAGCAAGCACTTAATCATTATTCCCATTTCACCTCCCAGCTACAGTAGTCACTTTATAAGCACTGGAGATTCTCCGGGCCTATTGTTATTAAAAACTTCTTAGATTTCTTTGCCAAAAAAAAAATTTTTTTGGCTTGGAATCATCTGGATTTTCAAAAGGCAGAGACAGTTTCATATGACTTAATTCTGATTTTTACAATGTTCACATCTTCTTGGAAGCAGAAGCTATATTTTATTTCATATAAAAATAAAAATGCTTGTGTTTTACAAGCATTCTGCTATAAAGTAATCTAATTCTAAAACAGACACTTGTATTCTAAGCGGGTCCTCCCATCTCCATGAAGCATTTACTTCTTCATTATGATTAGCTTTAGATTTTCATGCCAATCTTCTCAAAATTGGTAGTGAAAATGCACTACTGCTTTTGACACTAGATTATTATCCAGAGCTCTAACAGGATCTCCATAAATGCTGGATGGATTAGAAAATATGTTCTCCCATCTCTACTCCTTGAAAATCATTCCCACATATTTAGGGTATAGCGCAAAAAGCTTAAGTTTTAAAGTTCACCAAACAGAGATCCATGCTCTGAGCTTCAAATTCCTCATATGTGACATGCTGAAGGCAACACCACTCACCTTTCAAGAATTTAGTAGGAATTCACTAACAGTGGACACAGGCTCTCCCGCAAAAGCCATTTGGTCTATCAGAGGTATCTTCTTTGCGTGCCTTGAATAAGGTAATACTCAAGGACTCCTGATGCCTTGCAGAGAGTAGGTAATTAATAATTGTAGAATAGACAAAGTAACCCAAAGCATGGGGCAAGGGTGACTGTTGGATCCCACAGAGATCCAAGACTCACAGGATGCTGGAGGTCATTTTGGTCTAAGGTCCTGCTGCACCAGTGAGAAAACAAGCTCAGGACTAACCAGAGGCAGAAGACCATCCCGAGTGGCACCTACCAGGTGATTAGGAGTTATAAGTCTGAGAAGCAAAAGTTAGGCGAATCAGGAGTTAACAGGAAAACCACTGGCACAGCTTCTGTGCTTGGTCATTTGGAGGGAAAAAAAATTCAATTTTTAGATCCCTTTAGGTGAATCAGCCCCCAAAATCTTAAGCAAGCACTTTAAAACTTTCGGTTTTAGAGGCCTTGGCTAGAGGCACAGATTGCCTGGAGCCATGCAGCACCTCCATTGGGCCTCCTAGTCAGTCAAGACACTCAAGAGTCAACATCCTGTCTGCAGCGTCTGCCAGACCCTGTGCAAATTTATACCTCCAAGAAGAGGCACTGGCACTCGGTTTAAAACAAACCACAGATATTCAGAGTGAATGGTGAATGGGATGGAAGTGAAGCCGATACCCCTCCTCCCGTGATAAAAAGCTTTCATTTCTGCTTCGGGGTTGTTAACAATAGAGAAAAATATAAAAATGTGAAAATTGTGCTTGACAAACAGACATCAGTCTAGAAAAGGGCACAGTTGCCTTGTTCGGTCATTAGACTAGGATGTGACCAAAAGCAAAGACAGCCAAAGAAATAAATATAACAAGTTCAAGACTCACATCAGATGTCATCAACAAATACAGTCTCCTCAGCATTCGTCCAGAATGAGGCGATGGCACATTAGCATGCATCCGACTTAAACAATGGGGACCAACCAGCACAGGCAATATCCTCTGGGAAGAAGCAACCTCTCTGTGGTTTAAAGCCACCACTCAATTTAAAGAGACCTACAGGCTTATTCAACACACAAGTCACGTGTACACTCTTTAGGGTGTGAGACAGACTGAGCTAACAGCTCATTCTCCCACTTGCAGTCCATCACTTACCCGAAGGCCGACAATTCTTTGAAGGACAAATCATAAAAATATTAAATAATGCTTAGAATAACAGGACTTTATTGTTCAGCTCTCCAGGCTTGCTTAACTCCTCCTGGACTATTAAAATAATGCCCATAGACTGCTCTGTGTTCCTCAAGAAAGGTGCTATGTAAATAAAAAGTAATATCAAATCTATTACTTCACCAGGCAGCCCCAGTCCTGGAAAACCCTCCAAGAAGGAAACTCAGATGAGATCACTAGTACTGATGTGGGCAGTTCCACAGGTAAGAATCCAGAGTAACCTTTCAGCTCCATCTCTTGAGTTACTGAGGCAGGAGTAGCTAAAGAAAGAGGCAGAGAGAGAAACAATTGCTACACTAGTGACAGAAATCTAAGTCTCAGATCAAGAAAAAGTGTAAGTCATTATGGGTTGGAAACCTTGCCATCTTTACAAAAGACATTTTTCCCCTAAAAATTTACCCAAAAAATGGCCAATAATATTTTTTAAAAGTAAAACCATTTTTAATTAAATATGTTAAAGAGAATAACTGAATAAGCAACAGGAAATAGCAATTTCTCAAGTATTTTTGAAAAGAAAACCAGAAAATTATTTGCTACTAAAATTTCACAACATATTATGCAAGAATCATCTTGACATATGATGGAAACTTCTAACTTTATAGATAAAATCTGTGTAAGATATTTAATTTTTGAAAGAGACACCGTGGGACAGCCTGGTGTGGTTCTGGGTCCACTAGAACTGAGGTGTGTGCCCTGTAGCTGCCTCTGGTTACTGGAATGCCGACAGCAAGTGCTGACGCCTCTGCCCTGGACTGCAGTCTGGAGCCTGTCCTGAACTTTTCTGGGTGTTCCACATCCCTAAACTGAAGAAGTATGCCTGGACAGTTGAACTCCTTCAGGATCTATAATGTTAAAGAAAAATATTTTACAAAAAAGGACAGACCATGAACATGTCAAAAAGCCATGGATTTGTTCTGCTCGTTCTCCACTTTTATTACCAACTGTATTTTCTTTTCCCAATCATTGGCTCCAGAACCATACCAGCTGTTCCAGGTGTCTCTTTCCAGGTGTCTCTGTTCCAGGCTGTTCCAGGTGTCTCTTTCCAGGTGTCTCTGTTCCAGGCTGTTCCAGGTGTCTCTTTCAAAATGACTTTTAAAACTCACCTGTCTAGAACACATTTGGAAATCCCTCATCTAGAACACATCTGGAAATCCCTTCTCTGCTCCTAATTCTGAAGATTAAGAGAACCTACCGGCATTGCCCCATCCAGAAGGGATAGTAGTATTTGAAATGCTGTGACTGAGAGTTGAAGAAACACATCCTCCAAGAAGAAAGGTCTTGAATCCGTTCATAAAAAGGAATAAAAAAGAAAGGGGGAGCGAGAGCTCAATGTACCCAATCTCCTAATTCTGAATTGAGAATGTAATCCACAGCCACAATCTAGAATCCTGACAATCATGGGAGCCATACTTGGTGAGGGTTCAATGAGTTTGCCCTGGGTTTTTGGGAACTGGAGAGAGTGAAAGCCATCACAGTTCAAGATGTTACTCTAAGAGTCTGTCTCCCAAGGGGGAAAGCCATTTAAAAGATACATTTTTTCAGAAATGAAAAATAGCTACCTCCCTCAAAGATTCTATGCCAGTCTTCGCAGCAGCACAGCTTTAAATTCCACCCCATGGCCATGTGGCTGGAGGACCCGGATGTGCAGATGTGCAACTGACAAGAAGACTGACTTCACTGCTCTCTGTAAACAGAATAAGGAGCCGAGCAATCAACACACTTGCCTGTCTTCCATCTCTACTACGCATGCAATCTGCCTAATTTGCATAGGCTCTTTATAACCACAGTGGGTTACATATGCTTCACATGACTCAAATTTTCTGTCCCTTAATTTTGGAACACAGTTAGGTTTTATTTATCCCCACATTTGTTGTTTTTCAAAGAGCAAGTAAATGGAGGCATTTGACCATTTCTATAAATAACACCTATCTGTATGTGGAGAAGCAAGTTTGACTAAATGACAGATATCTACTGAGCTATTTGTTTACCAAGGAACACATTTGATGGCTTACTCATAAGCTAAACAGGGGGCCATTCCTCTCAAGGGTCCCAAATTATCTCTACCACACACTTTGAAAATTAGGATCCTATATCATTGTTATGACAAATATTTCCGACAAAATCAAACTCCCTTAAAGGAAAGTAAGACCCTTTCCTACCTAGGTCCAACCTAGCCTTGCCTCCCACCACATCTCCATGTAAAGCCAGGGCCTGAGCCAAGCCACGCTGTCCACAGGTCCCCACTCAGACACCTCACTCATGCAGTTTCCTTTCCCTAAAAACCTTTTCCTCTTCTTCCTCACATTCCACCCTTTTGACTCAACTAAAATACTCCTTCCCTCCGTGATTTTCACTGACCTAGGCACAACCAAATGTTTCAACCCTCCATTGTCTCTTGACTGTTTGTAGACACTTCTATGGACATTTCTCCACATTTCCCACCTTCCTTTGGCCTCAGTCAGGCCAAAGAAAATAGTCTATATTCTTATCCTCCTTTTCTATCTATAACAAATGTCCCACCTGGTGATTCTCTTTTTAGGACTGGAAGAGAGAATGTGGTAAGAGGGGAATGTCATGGGAATGGAATACAGGGGTTGGAAATGAAGAGGCCTAGTATGAACTGAGGCTGAGAATCCACGGGAAGACGTACAATGGGAAGGGGAGGCAACAGGAAGGGCAGACAATGGGAAGGGCAGAGAGATGACTTTTACTCAAACAGCTAATAGCCGGAAGTCACAAAACTTTAAAGGAGCTGAATGCCTCAGGCTTCTACCACCTTCATAAAGAGGGCTTGGGAATTTTCTTCCCACACCGAGGCAGACATAGTGAAGGAAATGACTTATTACACGTCAGGAAATTTAAATTCTGCTTAAAAGAAAAAAAAAAGAGTCAAAAGACAAGGCAGAGAAGAAAACCAAATCCTCCTGGGCTCTGAACACACATTCTGAGTCACTGGAGCTGCCAGGCCAGAAGGAGATATCTTGATGTGCCTCTAAGGGATCCCAATTCTTTCACACAAGCAATAAAAATCCAGAGCAAACAAAAATAAAATTATAACTTGAATGCATTATATTTTAAGAAGCACCAAGGAAGTCAAAGATATGAACATTTTTGCAATGGCCAAAACAACTCTCAAGTTTGATGGATTCAATGGAGACAAAAATCTGTTGAAGCACTTAGTTATATAGAAAATTGGCATTTTAAAATCTCTAAATTAATTTAGAATTAGAGTCTCAGGGAATCCAAGCTTGCAGAATAATGATTCTGTCATTTACTTCATTTTTTTTTTCCAATACGAACTTCTCTCTGGCTCAGTTTTTAAATGACTGCATCCAATGGCCCCAACTACTCCCCCTACAGGACTACTGCCAAACTCAATAGATCTCATCATCAGGAAGGATTTCAGCCTCAATATCCTTTTCTCAAAATCATCATATATCGCTAGCTATGCTCCAATAATATGTGATAAATAAAATTGAAAAACAATTAGTTGCCAATAAAAAAAATTACTGATGTATAGTTGTACACTGTAAGTTTTCCAGCTGTCAGCTAATTCTTTTTAGGTTGCCCATTTTCAGCTTCCTCATTTCCTTTGACTCTCATCAAAAGAGTGCCTCTTCTGCTGAACACTGTGATGGTTTTAAAATATGTCCACAAATTCCCTGATACTTCTATCTTTAAGAGGTGAAATCTAAAAGTCTAATCTCCCCTTGGACATGGGCTGGTTTTTGTGAATCTTGTCTAAGAACAAACCAGATATGGTGGCTAATGCCTGTAATCCCCGCACTTTGGGAGGCTGAGGCGGGAGGATTGCTTGAGTTCAGGAGATCGAGACTAACCCTGGCAACATAGCAAGACCCTGTTTCTAAAAAATAAATAAATAACAGAATCAAAATGGAATGACGCTTTGCAACTTCAGAGACTACATCATAAAAGACACTGTGGCTTCTGTCGTGGTCTGTCTCTGTTGGATCACTCATTCTCGGGGAAGCCAACTCCCATGCTATGGGAATACTCAAGCAGTCTAAGGAGACACTCATTCATGAGGCAAAGAACTGAAGTCTCCTGCCAACAGTCACATGAGTGAACCACCTTGAAAGTATATTCTAGGCCCAGTCAAGCCTTCAGATAACTGCAGCTCTTACTGATATCCTGGTTGCAATTTCATGAAAGAAACTGAGCCAGAACCAACCAACTGAGGTCCCTCTAAATTCCTGAACCACAGAAACTCTAAGGTAATGTTTGTGGCTTCAAACCACTACAGTTTGGAGTGATTTTTTTTTTTTTTTTGAGATGGAGTCTTGCTCTGTTGCCCAGGCTGGAGTGCAGTGGCACCATCTTGGCTCACTGCAACCTCCACTTCCTGGGTTCAACTGATTCTTCTGCCTCAGCCTCCCGAGCAGCTGGGACTACAGGCGCCCACCACCATGCCCAGCTAATTTCTGTATTTTTAGGAGAGATGGGGTTTCACCATATTGGCCAGGCTGGTCTCGAAGTCCTGACCTCGTGATCCACCCGCCTCGGCCTCCCAAAGTCCTGGGATTACAAGCATGAGCCACCATGCCCGGCCAGTTTGAAGTAATTTTTATGCAACAACTGATAACTAACATAAACACACACATACACAACACATTCTTCTTCCCTTCTGCTTTTTTTTTTGCCCAGATTCTGAGAACAACAGAAATTATGGACCTTACTAAATGCACAAAAGCACTGTATACATGAAAGCAGACTCGAGAAACAAGGAATGAGTGCCTACTAGGCTACAGAGAGCAAATACACATGACAATCATGTAAGCTGCAATCACATCCATTTTGCCAGCAAGGAAACCAGAGATGTTCATCAGAAGCTTGACCACAGTCATTCTGTTAGGGGACAGTGAAGCTGGGATTTTAATGCAAGCCCTTGTTCTTTCTTTCCTCAATATGCCCCAATGCCTCTCCTACACTTGTAATGAGCATTATTACGAAAAATATATGACACTTAGGAATGTGAATGCTATATGCTTGGGAAATTAGGATGAGGGAGAGAGAAACAAGCATAGATTGAGCACCTATGTTATGTGTTCTGCAGTATGCGAGATATCTTATATAGACTTCATCTCACTTCATTCTCACAACAGTCCTACAGAACAAGTCTTAAGATCTTTATCTGGAAGACAAATAAACTGATAATAAGAAGTTCAAAGGGAAAGAATACAATAAAACTACCCACAGGTTCTACCCTTTAGGATGTTGAAATCCAGAGCGCCTAAAAACACACTCAGAATAATGCCATCCAACCTATCTACTTCACAAGACTGTGACAGGGGTCATGTGAAATAATTTGTATGGCTATCATTTATAGGCTGTAAAATTCTATGCAAATCAAAGAAAAAATCCTTATACGTGGTCAGTTTTAACTGGAGCAACTGTTAGAAAAGCTCAAACCAGTAGTGACATTTAAACCATGATATACTGTAGAGCAAAATCTATAACCACTTCTAAATCTAGGAAAATTTTCATCTTAGGATGTTTGCTTTCAGATCATAACTATAATTAAAGACTCCAGAATAAAGCAAGATTCTACTGTGGACTTTGGTTCCACCATAATTTCCAGATACAACCTGATCGTTTGACTTTGTTTGACAGGTATCATAATGAACATCAGCCAGCTGTAGGAACCCACTGATTAGAAAGGTTTACTTTGCATTTGAATTTTTTTTTTTTTTTTTTTGAGACGGAGTCTTGCTCTGTCACCCAGGCTGGAGTGCAGTGGCACAATCTTGGCTCACTGCAACCTCCGCCTTCTGGGTTCAAGTGATTCTCCTGCCTCAGCCTCCCAAGTAGCTGGGATTACAGACATGCACCACCATGCCCGGCTAATTTTTGTATTTTTAGTAGAGACAGGGGTTTCACCATGTTGGCCAGGCTGGTCTCGAACTCCTGACCTCAAGTGATCCGCCCGCCTTGGCCTCCTACAGTGCTGGGATTACAGGCGTGAGCCACCGTACCCGGCCGCATTTGAGTAATTTTTGCTAAGCTAAACAACTCTTGTTAGCAGCTCTACCGTCACATAACAAATTTTTAAAACATGTTATTGTGTTAAAAGTCTTATATATAATACAATTTAAAAATATCTAAAATATAGTCAAATCTTGACTTTGCACTTGCCTAAAGATAACTTACACAAAGAGCTAAAGTGGCACTTTTTTTCAATGAATAAGATTGATTTATGTAATTTTAAACTCAATTTTTGGTTCCTAACTTAAGGAATACATTTTAAGTAGCAGCCAAGTAATACACAAGTATTATAATGTAACATTTAATTAATGCATATAAAGTGCTTAGTACCGTGGTTGGTATGCAGAAAGTGCTAAATAGATGAGGAGGAGGAGGGTGGAACTTACCTTGTGTCTTTGTTGGGACAAAGGAGCCTATGTCCAAATTTCCTAACTACCTGATCTTTGATAACAAGAATACAATTTACAATACCTTCAGCACATTTGTTTGTATTTTCTTGCTCAGAGTATATGTTCTTAAGGTATATTAAGGTGTGGTTTGGAAACTGGGATCTCTGACAAGAAACACCATGAATCACTTTCTCCATTAATAGTCTTTGAAAAACCCCTTCAAAGACAGGCATCTAATTTTGCTAGATTTCCATGTTCAAGACATGGCAGAGCATGCCTGCTATGTACTTACACACATACCGCATTGCAGTTGCCAGAAAACCCATACCAAAAAAAAAAAAAAGATGAATGAACAGGAGGCATGATGGGATTCCAGGAATCTTACTGAAAAGGTTTCCCAATCCACACTCACTGACTGAAGGTGGACATTCTCCATTCCATGTGGGCAAGAATTCCCCAGACCTGAGAATGTTTCTGTTTAAAATTCCAATGGAAGCTTAGACATGAATACAGCAATACCGTCAAGGTCCTAGTAACCCGCAGGCCAGGCAGAACAATTCTCCAAGTGTTGCAGGGGTCTCAGGGAACTGATGGAACTGACCCACCCACTCCTCTTTCCATGTGCCAAGCTTGCTTAGAGGTAAGGGAATGTGGACAGGACTAAGAGCTATAAAAGGAGTGAGGAAAAGTTGAGAAGCTGGGTTTTCCCTCTCTAGAAGTCAAGCTTTGGTGCTTTGCGTAATCAGGACGTGCAGCTGTTAGAGAGCAGAGCAGAAACAGAACTTGTATGAGCTGAGGTCTCTTGCCTACAAAACGACAAGGGGGTGCACATTATCTCAAGCAACAGGATGTTCAAGTGTGGTTGGATACAGCAAGAAGGAGACAGACGTCTCAAGAGAACCCAGAATGCAGAACCAGCTGGCCATATAAGCCAAACCTCATGGAGGCGAAGACACAGTTCAGTAACTGAAAAGATGTTCAGAATCCACAGCACTTGTAGCAACCCCATTATATGCTGCCCCATCCCCACCCTCCTTCAGAAATGCTGTTGAACTTCATTCTTGTACCTAACATTAACATGGTAGGATTGACTACTTCTCTGGCTGCTTCTGTTTCTTTTTGTTATTATACTTCCATTCCAGTTACTCACTGTTCAATTCTAACTTACAAATTCCTTAAGAGAGATTCTGATTAATCTAATTTCATCAACATCATTCCTGTTTGGGAAAGTGCCTCTGCCGGGCCACCTTACAGGCAGCTGGCCAGCCTCAGATTGGTTTTACTTGAGTCAAGTGCCTACATGTTTTCCAGTCCACTGTGGCCAGAAAGTGAGGTCACCCATAATAACACCACTTTTACCAAAAAGTAACCTGTCTGATTACAATAGTTATCATCTGTTCTAAGACTAATGATTGATTTGTCCAGAATGTTTTAAAAAGTAAATCTGCCCTGCTGAAATAGTAATCTAGGAAAAACAACAGATTTCAAGGGAGTTGACATGTCAGCAGACCAGATGCATTGCCTTTTTCATGGTAGAAGAAGGAAGAGAGGAAACACGCAATTCCTCTTGAGGCTCCCACTCAGAACCCATAGACTCGTTCCACCCACACTCAGTTGGTCAAAGCAAGTCACATGGCCAAGTGCAGAGTCAAGGGGACTAGCAAAATCCACTATACCCACAGGAAGCCATGACAAGATGTGTGTGTGGAGGGGGGCGGGGTGGGGGGAAGAACTAGAAAGAACTATGCATATATTATACAATCTACCATGTTTATTATTTATTCTCGGATGAATAAAATGTTAGGGGAGAAAGTCAAATCGGTCAGAGAATCATTCTTAACAAAACTATATCCACCACCTTCTCTCTCCTATAAAGACTAACTAAAGTGCATTTAAATATTCCTTTTTATTAAATTTCTACAGTTACCAAAACCAAAACAACAACAACAAAAACTCTTTGGACCAGAAAGCATGTACCTAACTGAATCACAAAAGGTCAGTACAGTATTTTTGTCTGATGAATAAAGGAAAAAATATAAATCAAAAGATTTTGTTTGGGGGAGGATTACGCTGTAACCTTCTAAAGTAAAGCAGATGCGTGCTCCAGCCAGTTCCTCCATGGAATGTAAGCTGAAAGTGTGGGAGGAAGAGCTCTTGGTTTCTGCTGGATCTGAGTCAAGCAGTTGCACTCATGAGATGCACCTGTAGCCATTAAAGGGTGTTGGTTAAACAAGTAGCCCAGCTGCCGGGTGCCTGTGCTTCCAGGCCTCGTTAGGGAAGAGAGCACTCAATCCCACACAAGAAGCCCAGACGCCATCAACACAGGCACGACCACCGCCCTCTCACCTGCTCTCCGGATGCTTTTCTTTCTCTTGCCAAAGCTTTCTAAATCTGTTTATACGATACAAGGACTTTCAAATAATTATGATGTTTTTCACAAAACACTGCGTATTTAAAATATTTTCATTCCGTAAGAAAAAAAAGCTAGAACCTTGGAAAAGCGAACTTGTGAAGTGCAGTTAGGGCTACAAGAATTTTTCTTAATGGATCTTCCTGTATGGATAATGTAAGAAACTAAAAAAAAGAAAAGACTTTACAAAATTTATTTCCACTGAAGAAAATCAGATTAACTAGCAAGTTTTCCAACAGAACTAAAAGAAAATGTATTTAAGTGGTCAGAAAGTGGATCTAATGAGAAATAACGATGATAATCACCAAAGTTAGCTCCATGCAAATTATATTTACTCAGGGAGACATTTGGGAATTATTTTTCCTGACTTGTAGACCATGCTAAATATTAAGAAATTTCATGTAAGTCTGAGTAGTCAACCATGTACTAATTTAGTTTTGTAGTCTTTTAATAGCATAGTACTTTGCTTAATAAAGATGATGTTTAATTGCAAAAAAAAATTACCTTAAAAAATACACATACAACACTGCTGATGGGAGTATAAATTAGTTCAATCATTGTGGAAAGCAGTTTGCCAGTACCTCAAAGAGCTAAAAGCAGAACTACCATTCAACCCAGCAATCCCATTACTGGATATATACCCAGAGGAATATAAATCATTCTACCTTAAAGACACATGCATGTGAATGAATGTTCATTGCAGCACTATTCACAATAGCAAAGACATGGAATCATCCTAAATGCTCATCAATAACAGACTGGATAAAGAATATATGGTACATATATGCCATGAAATACCATGCAGCCATAAAAAAGAATGAGATCATGTCTTCTGCAGAAACATAGATGGAGCTGGAGGCTATTATCCTTAGCAAACTATGCAGGAACAGAAAACCAAATACCACATGTTCTGACTTGTAAGTGGGAGATAAATGATAAGAACTTATGAACACAAAGAAGGGAACAACAGACCCTGGGGTCTACTTGAAGGGGGAGGGTAAAAGGAGGGAGAAGGGCAGAAAAGATAACTACTGTACTGTGCTTAATACCTGGGTGATGAAATAACCTGTAAACAAAACCCCGTGACGCATGTTTACCTATGTAACAAACTTTCACATGTACCCCTAAACCTAAAAATTAAAAAAATACACACATAAATACTTGATTGAATATATGTGTGTATATATACACACAGCCATCATACATATATACACGTACGTATTTCTTGATTTAAAGTTTGCTTGTCAGAAGAATTAATATAACCATACTGCAATTACCTCTTAGGAAAGAATGTTGTTCTCCAGTCATGTATTAACTTCTACCTCCTTTGTATGGGAACGAAAAGAAATTAGGGCAGCCAGAGTAGGGTTAATATTCAGGAGATATTAAAAAACAAACAATGCAGAACTAAAATCACGGAAAATAACACAAAGCCCTTTTTAAGAAATGTCACATATAAAATATAAGAAAGGTATTTACGGGCCAGGCGCAGTGCTCTCGCCTATAATCCCAGCACTTTGGGAGGCCAAGGCGGGTGGATCACAAGGTCAGGAGATCAAGACCATCCTGGCTAACACGGTAAAACCCCGCCTCTACTAAAAATACAAAAAAATTAGCCAGGCGTGGTGGCAGGCGCCTGTAGTCCCAGCTACTCGGGAAGCTGAGGCAGGAGAATGGCGTGAACCCAGGAGGCAGAGCTCGCAGTGAGCCAAGATCGCACCACTGCACTCCAGCCTGGGCAACAGTGTGAGACTCCGTCTCAAAAAAAAAAAAAAAAAAAAGAAAGGTATTTATGGATCCTTACGTCAAAGTGGGGACGGACTTACTCCAACGCAGTCATTTTCAACATTAAGGGGACTCTTCTATAAGGAATCTAATTCATGAGAAGACAAAGCAGTCCCTGGGAAACATCTCACGAGCAGTATTTTGCATGGGCCTATTTTATTTTGAATCAAAACTACCATTTCTGTTCTAATAATGATTAATTTCCTCAAAATTATTTCCCAATCCAGAAGTAAAATCAACTAAAACCCTCAATTTCTGGCAAAGATATCCTAAGGCTGAGGAAGCACCATCTCTTTTCTTTTTCTTTGCTTTATAGTTTCCCCACATGCAAGCAATAAATTTATTTGTATTACCTTTCCCTAGGGAAAAAAAAAAATCAGTCTGACTCCAGAATATTCTAGAGCCATACAGTATTGATTTCTTAAAATCAGTCTCAACACCTAGAAATGTCCTTCAATTTGCTTGTTTCTTATAAACTCTTGGGCCGTTGGAATTAAAACCTTTCTCTGGAAGTGAAGGCTGCTCATCGAGAAATTTAAACTACATGGTCCTTCACCCTAGAAGGTTTTTCTTCTTTGCTGTTTTCATATTGCTGGATAAGCTTCTTGGAAGTGTTTATAACCAATCCATATCTACTGTTTCACAGCTATCTTAAACTTCGGGTGGCCTATCGGGGGCAAAGAGAATAATCATGTTCGTACGGCTTCCCTGAACTGGGATGTTATCAAATAGCTCTCAGATATACCATCCTCCACTCCACGCCCTAACCCAGGATAACGTGCATGGCAAGACTGCTCATGAACTTTTCTTTGCAATAGATCATATCCTGTCCTTGAATGAAATCTGGATTCCCAAGGATACCAGCTCAGCAGAACCCTGCTCATCCACATTCACCAGAATGCCTTCTCAGGTGTCAGTCTGTACACGGTTATAATGTAGTTTTACTGTCTAGGCTTTCAAACCAAAAAATTTGCCAGAAATCATTGAAAAGTAGATGCCTTTCTTTCAGGCATCTTTAGTACTAACATCCACATGATCATACAGCTGGGAAACTGGCTCAAGGTTCCCGATTCCCATACAGAATTGTGCATGGGACAAGTAGCTTAAGGAACTCGCTGATTTTGCAAGGAAAAAAGCACAAAGCTTTATCATTATTCCTTCTTTAAAACTGTTTGTTTTCACACCTAATATTCCTCTTAAATGCTTAAGCAGTTTTTGCTGGTTTTCATCAGCTCTTGTAAGGTCATTTATGGCTGGTCCAACTTCCACTGCCTTTTAGTACCCACTGGGTTGGTGTAAGCCAATCCCAGACACTTTTTTTTTTTTTTTTTTTTGCACACAAGTTAAAGGTAGTCTCCATGCAGGGAGGGCTTTCAATGCTGCAGAATGTGTTCTCTGGAAGTCTTCTCTCCCAAGGACCCACTTGGTCCATCTGCAAAGCTCTGCCCTATAAGGCTCCCAATCAATCTGTCAGGACCTATCAGCGAGGATGTCTCAGAGGAGCCGAGCTGCCCAAACCCTGGATTTCTCGGGCTGCTGCTTCTGTTCTCTCTTCACATGAGTGTGATACCATCCATATCCTAAACTTCAACATCCACATTAAGGCCACAACAGTTCTCAGGACCAGACTCTTCCTCAACAGCATTTTCAAATGGCTCCTCCTCTGAAGATCTCCAGATTGCAATTCATCCCATGCATAAAAATGTTGCTCCAATTCCCCTCATCTATACTTACTATATCTGCCTTTATCGTTGGGAAAAACCCCAAGGATTTTCCCATCTTCTGCAGCATCCATCCCATAATGGGTGCTCTCAACTATGCCAGGGACACCTCCCATGAGCATTCTGTAACTGGCACTAGGCATCCAGAGCCTTTAAGCAATGTTCTCGCCCACCTCCCTGCAGTGGCTGGCATAAGCAGACCTGTCCATGTTAAATATTGCCTATCTCCTAACATTCAGCTTTGTTTTGCCAAAGCAAAAATCTTGAATGTCTCCTCTAAGTCTCTGCCAAACCACTCTGCTCTCCCACTCAGGACAACCAGGAAGACCCAGACAATCTTACTGGTAACCTCTTTGTGGTATCAGACTGCAACCACAAAGAATCTTCACTCCAGACACATGAACTTCCTTTTTCAAGGGGAGACATAACCATTTATCATCAAACCCTGAGATGTTTTCGTAACTTGCCATGCTTCTTGATGTCAGTCTGAACTGAAGCCTGAAGGCTAATGCTACAGGCAAGACATTCAACCATAGTATTAACAAAAGTAAAAAGAAGAGGCCTCGTGTGTCCAAAGCATCCATACTTCTCAGTGTGGAACTATGGACTGCGATCAGGCCAGAACTGGGATTCAGGAGTTCAGGTCACAAAGCTGCTACTATGAGAACAACAGACTCTCTACATCTGTCTCAGACCAGAGCTCAGGAGACCTGGGGAGCTGTTCTATCTTCATATGGAGGTGCCAGATTTCAGCCAGCCCGTGATTGATGGCTGGGAGTCAAGCTGCCCCAGCCTGTTGCAAAGACTGAGAGAGGGCAGCACAGACCAGAACTCAGGGCTAAGATGTCTCCCGTGGTGCCAGTGCAGGTGGGAATTACATTTTCTTCTGTCAGAAGTCATTTAATAGGGACCCTGTGCGTGCTTCTTCACTTCTACGGTTGCTTATTTAAACAAAAAACGTTAGGTTTAACACTTTAAGTAGAAAGTGGGCTCGACCTCACTTTTCCTTTCCTTTCCTTTTTTTTTTTTTGCAATTTAATGGTACTGTGTTTGGAAATGCCAGTCATTTCTCTCTCTCTCTCTCCCCCACGTTAGCACATCAGATGACAACTAGGCCATTTTTTTGAGAGCCTGAGTTATATCTGTTTAAAGATTTTTAAGGAGTTACTGTATAAAACATGACATCTGCCTTTCCTGAAATTGTTTAACACTTTAAGTAAACAGTGGGCTTGTCCTTACTTTTCTTTTTTTTCTTTATTTGCAATTTAACAGTACTATGTGTTTGCAAATGCCAGTCATTTCTCTCTCTCTTTCTCCCCCACATTAGCACATCAGGAGATAAATTGGTACTTTTTTTAAGAGCCTGAGCTATATCTGTTTAAAAACCTTTAAGAAGTTACTGTATAAAACATGATATCTGCCATTCCTAAAATGTAAAATTTCTGCTTTGTTGAATTTAAAGAACTAAAACTTTAGATGACTTTGAAATATAAGTAACCTATTTAAAACCTAAGCCCATCTTGAGAGAACGACAACTGGAATCAGCAATAAGAAATCCAATTTAGAGAAGTTCAAATTTCTAAATCATTCCAAATATTAAAGTTATGTAGTAGAAAAAGGGACTAAGGAGGCAAATGCTTAAATTGGAGCTTCCCTAATCTTTTAGATCTTCTTTGCACAATCTGGAAACCAGTTGTCTAGGGAACCATGTCAGTTACATGGCCATTGCGCCCATCCTACAGATCTCCTTTATAAGTAGCTCTACAATCCTAGCAAGTCCTTTGGTGTCTTATAACCCTGATGATAAATACATCTCTTTCCACCACAGACTGTACTTAAAATATTATTTGCTGGCTTTAATATTATAAAGTATTCCGTATCATTTTTACTACGACAGCACATAGTATGATGTAGACACTTATTATATCCTCAAGGACTTTTTCTAGCAGGTTGTGTCAAACTAATCTCTTTTTGTGTGAGTTACTTGGGTTTGCTCCTGAACATGTGCTATTCTAATCTTGACTGACCATTTTTATAAGATGGTCTTCCAAATGTTATGTCATTTCCATTTTCTTCCTCTGGGTTAAAAAAAATACTAAACTAAACACAATAGAATTTGGTTTACATACTGAATTCTTTCCTACAAGTCACCAATGAAAACACTGTATAAAGCAGACCCCCACCCCTACCCCACACCATCCTTAGACTTCTGAGAGCTTATGAGCTCAGTTCCTTGGAGCTGAAACTGAGTCTCATAACTACCTACTTGGCAATAATTTTTCATAAATATTTGTTATTTTAAATTGAGATACGATTCACATGCCACAGAATTCACCCTTAAGTGTATAATTCAGTTTATTTTTAGTGTTTTCAGGTTGTGCAACCAGCATGACCACCTAATTCCAGAACATTTTCATCACCCCAAAAGAAACCCCTTACCTATAAATAACTATTCCCTATTCCTACTCTCCCCTGTCCCTGGCAACCGCTAATCTTCTTTCCGTGTCTGTGGATTTGCCTACTCTGGACATCTTATAGAAATGGACTCATATAGCATGTAGTCTGGATTCTTTTGTGTCTAGATTCTTTCACTCGGCTTGTTTTCAAAGTTCACCCATGTTGTAGCATGTATCAATCTTATTCCTTTTTATGGCTGAGTAATACTCCTACATTGTGTGTATATATATATGTGTGTGTGTGTATATTTGTGTATACATATGTGTGTGTGTGTGTGTGTATAGATAGATAGATAGATAGATAGATAGATAGATAGATAGATAGATAGATAGATATCTCAGTTTGTTTATCCCTTCATCAGTTGATGGACATTTGGGGTTGTTCCCACTCTCTTGGCTATTACAAATAACGTTGCTATGAACATTCATGCACAAGTTTTTGTGCGAACGTATGTTTTCAATTCTTTGGGGTATATAGCTAGGTGTGGAATTGCTGGGTTATATGATAACTCTATATTTAACTTTTTTAAGAAACTCATGCAGTATCTTAATGTGATACTGTGTTGTGATATGGCTGGGACTGGTTCATCCCATAAAAATATTTCCACCAATATCAAAAGGTTTTCTATAAGCAACCAGGAATAACATCCCATTCCTTTCCCAATTGCTGTGTGGCCCATTATTCTAAAATTAAAAGAAACTAGACTTATCTAACACAAGCAGTTTCCTGGTAGTTCATGCTTTTCTGGGTGCCTTCAAACTAAGTGGAAATGTATCTAAGAATTGTCATGCTCTGGAGGGTGGGGGTTGGTGGGGACACTGAGAATGAAGGACAGCTGCTAGAGGCAGGGCCTCTTGGGCCGCTTTTGTCACGTTCCAGGCACCAAATAATCAGGTCCAATATCTAGATGTTTTCAGTGGATTGAGAGACTATGAGTCTCTAGATCAAGAATTAGCAAACTATAGCCCATGAGCCAAATCCAGCCACCTGATCTACAACCTGAGAGGTAAAAATGATATTTACACGTTTAATAGATACATTTTAAATAGCTATATAAATATCTACTTAAGATCCTCGATTTGCCTATTGGCTCACAAAGTCTAAAGTACTCCCTAAAAGTTTGCCAATCCCTGCTCTAGATGATACTGATGCAAATCAAATTCTTTAAAGGCCAACAAATAAAGCAGAACACCACAAGTTATTAATTTATCACTAGAGATATCCTTTACCGGCCGGGCACGGTGGCTCATGACTGTAATCCCAGCACTTGGCGAGGCCAAAGTGGGTGGATCACTTGAGGTCAGGAGTTTGAGACTAGCCTGGCCAACATGGTGAAACCCTGTCTCTACTAAAAATACAAAAACTAGCTGGGCAGTAGTGGCACGCACCTGTAATCCCAGCTACCCGGGAGGCTGAGGCAGGAGAATCGCTTAAGCCTGGGAGGCAGAGGTTGTGGTGAGCTGAGATCATGCCACTGCACTCCATTATTCATAATAGCCAAGAGAGTGGGAACAACCCCAAATGTCCATCAACTGACGAATGGATAAACAAACTGAGATATATATCTCTATACAATGTGGGAGTATTACTCAGCCATAAAAAGGAGTAAGATACTGATACATGCTACAACACGGATGAACTTTGAAAAGAAGCTGGAAAAAAAAAAGAGATATCCTTTACCAATGACCAGAGAACACTCAACATAGGATGTCAAGTTACCTAGAAAGTGACTAAGAAGACTGGTAATTATACAGAATCAAATTAGGAAAAGTAGTATGTACACATTGGACAGGGATGGTGAATTGTATTATCAAAACTCTGGGAAAATCCCATAAAATAGTCATCCCTCCCAAAAGAAAGCACCTCACTAGCAACTTGGTTAGTTTCTCTCTATCTATAATGTTTTATCTGGAGAGTGCTGCATTTGACACATTAATATATTTTACTTTACTAAATCCATCACCTCCATTCTCATCTCTTTCCTCCTTATTCAAAACAATTATTCTTTTACCAAGTGTCGAGAGCAAATCCTTATTCCCTTGGGCTTGTGGACTACTGTCTCCTATTATGAGCTAAAAGTTGCACAGTGCTTAGAGCTCACAGTATGCATTATTATTATTGCTCTTGTAATATATCAATATTAAACATACCAACTGGTCATTACTGTAGACCCCCTTTTAAATCACTTTTAAAGGGAGAAGATTACACTTGTTATTGCCAACCTCTAGTCCTCAACCTCTTCTCTAGTTCTCGTAGCTTCTCAAAAGTAATGGCAGTAGACTACAATGACATACCTCACTTCTTCAATTTCACTCCAAGATACATCATGCTCAAATGATCTTAATATCTTCTATTTTTCTAAAGAATCAGAACTATCAGCTTCTGTTTGACCTTCAAATCTTTCAGCACAATAAAAAATTAATGTTTGCATTTGATGTTCTGTAAATATGAAAATGAAGATGCTAAAAGCTTCTGCTTTTCCTCAGACTTCTCTGACTAACTTTTCCTACCTTTCTGTTCCATGTAAAGCTTCCTTGGAGCCTCCTCTTTTACCTCCCACAGAACAGGAGTATGCAGAGACAGTATGTTTAGGTCCTTCCTATTACTTGTACCTCCTTTCCAGTTTTAATCATCTTTTGTGGTTCTTACTCCATTTTGCCATTTCGGTATCCTTCATGGTCCTGCTAAATTACCTCTTTCAAAAACTTTCCAACTAGCCCTCCAGCTCTCGGTAGAGCTCTGGCCTCTGCAAAAATAGCCACATCTCCCTTCTTGTCTTTCCTACATGCTTAACTCTTTCAGTTAATTCCTGAGTTTCTTTCTGAACAACAGCCATCTTTTAGGGGGTCTGAGCACAGAACACCATCACTGTGATAATGTATATTAGTCTACATTCTTTTACTAGCTCCTTACTATGTAGAAAATATATTCAAACAGGATGAGTGGGAAAGATATGGACAGAACAGATAAGAAACTTATCTTCACATTCTTCTAAAATATAATTTCATCTTTCAGAACACAGTTCAACCAAGATTTGAGAGTTTAAAATACACATATACACACGAGTGCGGGAATACACACACAGTGGGAATTTTCACTCCAATAACAAATCACAGAAAACAAATCAAAACCACAGTCTAGTCTTAACACCAGTGTTCTCTAACCATCTTTTCCTGATACCTCCAGATAATTCAGAATTCTCTTCTCTTATCAGTATAATCATAAACTTTAAAAACTCTCTTCCCATCACACTCTGATTTGGGAGATCTTTTAAAAAAAATTGTCATCTATATAAAACCCCAAGGAAATAAGAAGTACATTTTTTACTTAATTTTTAAAATTAGTATTAGAAAAATATTATATATATACTCAAGAAATATTCACATAAGAGAAACGGCTCTTTAAGTACTAATATCAAAGGATTTTTAAGAATCAAATAGATGCATCTATTCTTTTGCAAGTGACTTGGAAGTGATTTTTTTCCTAATGATCTAAATGGTTTCTGTATTCTTCCCTAAGATCCCCAGGACTCACTTTCCTCAACATCCCAATAAACCATACCAAACTATTGTTCTGGGGTCTAGCCACCAGTCACTGAGCAGGACTTTCTCAAAAGACAAAAAGTGGATGAACAAACCTGCTGTTAGATACTCTTTTTGTTAAATGACCAATTCTGAGGGAAGAATCAATCACTTAAATTCAGTACAGAAACGGGGAGATGGAGTGGGTGTAGGGAACGAAAGCCACAACAAATATGGACTTCACTAGTGCCAAACAGTAGTAAAAACTGTATCTCAACTCTTCATACTATTCCCAGTGGTGAAAGATGGTCCTTTTCCCACCTCACAACTGGCATTCTCTTTCATTACCTATGGTGCAGGCAATCAGTCAACATGTGACAGGGCAGGAAGCTGCTGGAATGAGAGCGTGTGTCTAGCTCTCGCCTTTGGATGGGCTGTGCCTTACTCCAGAACGTTTTCTCCAGATGCTGCCAGCAGACACTCTGTAATACCTAAACCACAAATCATCACATTCCCCACCCTTTGAGCCAGGCCTTGTCCTTGAGCTTCCCACATAGCGAGATATTAACCACGCTAGCCACTGATACAATAGTGTTTTACAAATTAAGAAAAATCTGCCACGCCAGCTGCTTGATACACTAAAAACTAGGTAAGTCTTATAATGTAAAAATATCCACTATAGGAGAACCTCAGAGAGCTATGCAGGACATTTCAGACGTTTCACAAGGCATGAGTCCTGGCTAGCTTACTAAAGAAAATATTTCATCAATGTAAACATGTCAGACATATGACTGGACCCAAAATTAGAGCAAATATGTCTTAGACATGAAGCCATCTTGCAGAAACAGAATGACAGGCAGGTCACTTCAGATTTATTTCCAAAATCCAGGAAAAACTGCTTTTCCTCAGAAGAAGGAAACCATGCTAAATTTCTGCTGTCTGGTTGTTTTAGGAACCAATGTGGATTTTTTAGTGACTCTTGAATTTTATTTACCGTGACACATTAAAGCCGTCTACACTGAACAAAGTGTTTCCAATATCGGATACCATAACTTAGGAAAACGGTTGATAAGACCATACTCACGCTGAAAAGGTGCCGCAACTTGATCCTGCACATATCTTAAAGGGAAAGAACCTTCGGTGGACTGCTCTCCCAAAATCCCCTTCTGGGCTGGAAAGTACTTGGGCTTGAGCACATATTCCTGGGTCTGGCCGTGGTGAATCATCACACTCTGGGAAGAAAGAGGAGTCACTCTGGGAAGAAACAAAATAAAGAGAAGGAATTAAATAATGGGCTTTTAAAAGTCAGCTAATAAGGAAAGGATAAGAAATGAGTTAAATGTAGAAAGGAGCATCAATTGCAAGCAAGGCTCATTTTTTTCCTTCAAATACTGTCGCTGACCACTCATGACATACAAGTAGGTAAATGATGGCTTACCCTCAGAAGCGTCCTTCACGAAAAAGATCCTGTCTAGTTAAGAAGCGTAATGATAAATACGTGATCACAGGTAACTTTTATCAGAGGATTCAGAGCACAAGTGCCATAAGCCTTCACACAAAAACATGGCATTTATATTTAAGAAAAAGATGGTGCATGACTGTAGTCCTAGCTACTCAGGAGGCTGAGATGGGAGGATCACTTAAGCCCAGGAGTTTGAGGCTGGAGTGAACTATGACTGCACCACTGCACTCCGGCCTGGACGACAAGAGTAAGACCCCATCTCTAAAAAGGGAAAAAAGACAAAGATGTTTACACAGATAGGTATATATTTAGTAAGAGTGCAGCACTGGAAATGGGAAGGGGGGAAATAGGGAAGAAAGTACAGGAAGGGAACTATGCAAGAAATCCCCACCTTGTATTAGTTAAGCAAAATCAATCATAAACAATTAAAGCCTGTATGATACAGTGGGACCTTCTAACTCTGCCTAATGCTAAAGGTTAGCTGGTTAATCTCTTTAAGCCTCAGTTACCTAATCTGTACTGCAGAATCTCTGCGACACTGAGCTGAGAAAAAAGTGATTGTAAAAATCTGAACAAATGCAAACTAAAAAAATAATAATTTTAATTCCCTTTTGAAATATAAATTATGATGCCGCTTTAGGGAAACAATTTTTTATGCTGTGTCTCATAATGATATAAATTGTACTATTTGAGTTAAATGTTTTATAATTATACTCTCATTATCTTTTTAATAGCGCAAGTCAAGACTTCTGGGAACTTCTCAACATGATTACTATGTGCTCACCCTCCTGGCCCAACCCTTGTTTTCTGTGACAGTTCTCTTCCACTGCATCTAATTCATATTTTAAAATAAGCCTCTGCCCAGATTCAGTTATTCCCTGAGGAAGAGGAATGAAAAATATAAAGAAGATATACCAACTAATTCCAGAATATGCAAAATTGCTACTGAAATTGTTAGGACAGTGCAGTTTTGCAGCAAGCTGAGCTTTTAGAAGGGAACATGCTCTCTAATGTAATCTGACCCAAAATACTGACCCTAAGAAGGGACTATCTGAATAAGGGGAAGAAATGACGCCATGGCAGTCAGTGCAAAAGGCAAATTGTCAAGCCACCTAAACCACCACCATACAATGTCTCATATCAAAAGCAGTAAAAGAAACTTGAATAGTCTCACTCTATCGGATTCATTCTCATTGGAGCTGGTGAATGAGCTATTCTGTGGGAAAAGGCATTCATGAGAGATAAAGGAATAGAAGAGGCTAGAATTAGGCTGCTTCCCTCTTAGTCAGTAATCTGGATCTACCCCTTTAAACCCTGTGGTCTCAGAAAAGCCTGGAAAATCTATTTTGGGCCTGGATTTTCCCAGATGCAGTACCACGCAAGGGCACTCCCTTTGTCACCAGACTAATGACTAAATTACTAAAAGCCTGAGGCTTAACATTGTGAACACTTTTGTTTTGATGATGTAAGTGTTGTTTTGACATTAAGTGTGTTTGGTTGGGATAGAGCAGCAAGTGAAACAGCTGGACGCATCTGGTAGTGACTGATAAGAACCACAAGTCTCTTCTATCAGCCTCTTGGAAAGAGGAATCCTCCGCATCTCGGAAGCAATTTGCCCTCCAGCCATGCTGCTACCCTGTCGCCATGCTACTCTGACCCGCTGAGAGATGTACAGGCTAGCTCCTATTCAGGAAAGGAAAACCCAGTTTTCCAGGAGACCTTGGGCTACTGCACCTAATTGGTGCCCCAACCACAGCCAGAAAGGTAAGAGTATGGGGTCTGCCTTCTACTTGAGGTTGTCTCTTGTCCCCCCTCTGAATTGAGGAAGCAGGACAAGAAATAAGCAGAAAGCATACATGTGGAAGGGCCCTTTTTCCCTGAATGTAACAGAAATGTAATAAACAAACAAGGTAAAACCAAGCTGTACTAGGTCTAGAACTTAAGTTAACAGCCCTCAGCCATCACTAACTTAAGGAAATCAGTAAAGTGCCACTACTGTCTACATATTCCTCAAGTTACAAACACATTGCAAATATGGAGCTACACACAGCTGCCCCCACTTCCCCCCATGACAGGGGTGCGTACACAGGTACCCCACAGGCTGATGTCCCTCTGTCCCACAGCCCCACAGAGACAGAAGCAAGGCCATGGACAGGACCCCTGCTGAGGCAAGTAGAGGAGACGGTCCCATTACTCATCCTACCAGCATTATGTGGAATCACTATCCTACGCTCTCTTCCTCACTTTCTGCTTCATGGTTGGCGTCCACTTTTTCCTCTAATTTCATTATTCACAGTTATTTCCACTTCAGACCGCCTTGCAGTCTTACAAATATATATCCTCTTTACTTCTTCCTTTCCTTCTGTTACCCCGAGTATTTCGGGAAAAAGTCTCTCTCCATTTAAATTGGGATTTCCTCCTCCCTTCCCTCTTCTCAGAAAAAAAAGCTTTACTATCACCAGTGAACATCAAATTAGTCATAGCAATGTAACTGTAATTTTTCAAAGTGGGGGACTAAATTTTCAAAGAGAAAATTAGATTACAAACTGCAGGGATTCTGGTTCAAAGTGGTTGGCGGGGGCACCCATATATTTCCCCTTCCTCCAAAGATACCCTTAAAGTTACAGGTAAGAAATTAAAAAGATATAAATCCAGGGTTCATTTTAGCTGTTATGCAAGTGTACAGCCACACTAGTGGTTTAAAATATTTAAATACTCTGTACTGATGAAGAGCTACTATCCCAATGCCCTAAGTGCCCCTCCACTGGTGGATCTCCCTGTCCCATCCACTGGGCCCCCTAAGACATCTCCTCAATCCTATAAAGAGTTAACATTTGACAGAGCTGGAGAACTCAGGGTCTCTGCTCCAGCATCCCTTCTGATTGATCCAGACCTGTTCTACACAGCTTAATAAATATGTTTCATATCATCCATTAATAAACACACAAGAGACATTTCAACAAATCTGTAAGAGATTCAAAGTGCACCGAGAAACACTGACTATTGTAACAGGGTGAAGCAAGCCATGGCCTTAAAAAATATTTTTCTAACTTCTTTCACCTCAACCCACGGTAAAAAGTACATTTTACACAGAGATCGAATACATATCTACATATATGTCTGTGTTTTGGTATAACTAAAACAAATTTTACAAAACAGTGTTTACCCTTATGATGTGCAGGGCACCCTGACATGTTCTCTTCTAAGCTATTCTTTTCATATAATCTTGAGCCACTACATGTATTTCATGACTTCATGAGTTCCCTAATGGGTTACAACCCGGTAGTTCAAGTGCACTGGTCCGGAGTCACTCTGAAGGAGTACAGACACAGAGGAAGCAGTCGTCACAGGGGACCACATAAAGGTTCAGAATACTTAAGCCAAGTAATGTACAGGGTGAAAATGAGAAGTAGGGCTGAACAGTGTTACCTCAATTGAAAGCCTATATATGAAGACAACTGTTTTCCCCAACTCAGGCAAGGGAGAAGAAGTCAACGCCTGACTTCAAAGCTTCAAAGGACAGGCTGACTTTTGTTGGTGGCTGATGACTTTAAGTTGAAGCCAATGCTCATTTACCATTCCAAAAATCCTAGGGCTCTTGAGAATTATGCTAAACCTACTCTGCCTGTGCTCTACAACAACATAGCCTGGATGACAGCACATGTGTTTGCAGCATGGTTTACTAAATATTTTAACCCTACTGTTAAGACCTACTTTTCAGGAAAAAAAAAAAATTCCTTTCAAAATAGTACTGCTCATTGACAATCCACCTGGTCACCTAAGAGCTCTGAATGAGATGTATAAAAAAGTTAACTTTTTTGGTGCCTGCTAACACAACATCCATTCTGTAGCCCATAAATAAAGCAGTCATTTTGACTTTCAAGTCTTACTATCTAAGAAATGCATTGCTTAAGGCTCCAGCTGCCATAGATAGTGATTGCTCTGATGGATCTGGGCAAAGTAAATTGAAAAACATCTGGAAAGGATTTGCCATTCTATATGCCATTAGAACACTTGTGATTCATCGGAGGAGGTCCAAATATCAACATTAATAAGAATTTGTAAGAAGTTGATTCCAACTCTCATGGATGACCCAAAGGTCAAAAGTTCAAGACTTCAGTGGAAGTCACTGCAGATGTGGTGGAAACAGCAGCAAGAGAATGAAAGTTACAAGTGGAGCCTGAAGATGTGACTGGACTGCTATAATCTCATGATCAGACTTGAAGAGATGAAGAACTGCTTCTTATAGATGAGCAAAGAAACATGGTTTCTTGAGATGGAATCTGCTCCTGCTGAAGATGCTGTGAACACTGTTGAAATGACAACCAGGGATTTCTAATATTACATAAACTTAGTTGATAAAGCAGCAGCAGGATTTGAGAGGACTGACTTTCATTTTGGAAGCAGTTCTATTGTGTGTAAAATGCTATCAAACAGCATTGCATGCTACAGAGAAATCTTTCATGAAAGGAAGAGTCAATTGATGTGACAAACTTCATTGTTGTCTTATTTTACAAAATTGCCAAAGTCACCCCAACCTTCAGCACCCACCACCTTGATCAGTCAGCAGACACCAACATCAAGGCAAGACTCTCTACCAGCAAAAAGATTATGGGGCCGGGCACCATAGCTCAAGTCTGTAGTCCCAGCACTTTGGGAGGCCAAGGTGGGTGGATCACCTGAGGTCGCAAGTTCAAAACCAGCCTAGCCAACATGATAAAACCCCATCTTTACTAAAAATACAAAAATTAGCCAGGTGTGGTGCCATCTGTAACCCCAGCTACTCGGGAAGTTGAGGCACAAGAATCACTTCAACCCAGGAGGTAGAGGTTGCAATGAGCCAAGATCATGCCACTGCACTCCAGCCTGGGCAACAGAGTAAGACTCTGTCTCAAAAAAAAAAAAAAAAAAAAAAAGCAGAAGATCACATATGATTTGAAGTCTCAGATGATCATTAGCATTTTTGAGCAATAAGGTATTTTTACATTTTAATTTTTAAACAATGTACATTGTTTTTTAGACATAATGCTATTACACACTTAATAGACTAAGGTATAGTGTAAACATAACTTTCATATGTACTTGGAAATCAAAATATTCATGTGACTTGCTTTATTGGGATGCTTACTTTCTTGTGATGGTCTGGATGTGAATCCTCAGTATTTCCCAGTGTGTCTATAATGACTTTGGGAGGAAGGCTGGTGGACAGGGGATGAAGTAAATAAGCTAAGTCTTCATCTACTAGAGCAAGACATTTTAGACAACATCTAACGTGAATAAATCGAGAAGGGACCATAATGGAGGTAACTATAAGAAGAACTAATAGGACTTGAGGATCAAATCCGCAAAGAGGTGGGGACAGCCAGGGAAGGATTCCAACAACTTGAAGGTTTCAAGCCCACTGGAAGGATATTTTCGGTTCAAAGCCGAGGGGAAAAGTAAGTGCAATGAGGTGTGCCGAGTCATGTCTGTCAGAAGAAAGGGCCACTCTATGAGAGGGCAAGAATGATTATGTTAGTTTAGAAACCGAAATGCGGGGTGGATCTCTAAGGAGAGGTTAGGGAAAAGCCTCTGAGTTTACGAATAGTGACATTCTAGGAGAGGCCAACATCTTCAAATGCAAAAATGTTTCAGGAAAAACAACAGGGAGCCACACAGTCTTGGAGGATACTCACACTTAATGGTAGGGACATAAAGAGAATATAGGAGGACAAAAAAGTCAGAAGAGGAGAAAAACAAGAATCAAGTCAGTTCAAAAATGGTAAGTGGAAGAAAGTTTCTAGGAGGAAGCAGGAGAGGATCACCTGCAAATTGCTGCAGAAAACCAAAGGAATAAGAAATTAGGAAAGGCCGCTGGGTTTGGTTGAAGGTCACCAATTTAAACTAACAAGGGCCAGAGAAATCAACAGTGTGGTGTTAGGAATGGTAGGAGCCAAAATATGACTGCATATTATGTGATGGGGAGATACTACTGACACACAGAAAAGAAAGAACAAGAGAAACAGGCCAGAGGCTGGGGTCTGGCTGGCCATCTGAAGACTTGAATCTGCGGAAACCTCTGTATCTTTGTAAGCAGCAGGGAAACAATCATATAAAACTGCTTTCCTTAAAAGAAAGAATTAGTCACACACTGTTTACACTGCTGCCTTCCTAGTGGCAATTTTTGGCGCACAGACGGACTAAACTTTTCCATATTTCTACTAAATCCATTATTTGACCTGCGGAGAGGGTGGGAGGATCTGGCAGAACACAAGGCCCTTTCCAGTTAAGAAAACGGCTTTGGACCTCACAGAAAGGAACCCCCAATAGGCCGCAAAAAGTTTCCCACAGAAGTCCAGTCCAACATAATCTAACCCGTTCCCCTGTGTTGAGGGTCCTTAGTTTTAAAATCAGGAGTAAGAAAAAGCAGAAGAGGAAACAGGGATTCGGGAGGAAGGTGCAGGGGTCACCTTCAGGCTGCCAGGGCCAGTTCTTCTCCACAAAATTCAAGTGATCAATTGCACCCCGCCTGCCTTCAAGTTGTTGAGAAGGATGGGTGAATGCTACTCAACAAGCAGGATGGGCATTCAAGTAAATTAAAGTGTCAGCTATGATTTGATGCAGCAAACCTCTTCCCCCTGGAGACTGCTCAAGGGCAATATGCACATAGGGAATGGCAAAGAATAAGCAAACCATTACGAAGATGCCACATGGCAGCATAACACACACACACACACACACACACACACACACACACACACACGTAAAGGGAGACGAGGATTTACGGTCCATGACCCCATCCATATGGAATTACCTATCAGACCAAAACAGAATTAGGAAGTAACAGGCTGCTGATGAAGAGACTAAAGGGAAGCACATACAGACAATGCAAACAGCATACAGACTATGCATACAGACGGTGCATACAGCATACAAAATATGCATACAGACAATGCATACAGCATACAGACAATGCATACAGCATACAGACTATCCATACAGGCAATGTATACAGCATACAGGCTATGCATACAGACAATGCATACAGCATAAAGACTGTGTATACAACATAGAGACTGTGCATACAGACAGTGCATACAGCATACAGACTGTGTATACAACATAGAGACTGCATAGAGACAGCACATACAGCATACAGACTATATATACAACATACAGACTGCATAGAGACACTGCATACAGCATACAGACTATACATACAGACTGTGTATACAACATAGAGATTGTGCATACAGACAGTGCATACAGCATAGAGACTGTGCATACAAACAGTGCATACAGCATACAGATTATGCATACAGACAGTGCACACAACATACAGACTATGCATACAGACAATGCATACAGCATACAGACTGTATACAACATAGAGACTGTGCATACAGACAGTGCATACAGCATACAGACTATGCAGAGACAGTGAATACAGCATACAGACTGTGCATACACAGTGCATACAGCATACAGACAGTACATACAGAGCATTACAGATTGTGCATACAGACAGTGCATACAGCATACAGACTGCATACAGACAGTGCATACAGCTTACAGACAGTGCATACAACGTATAGACTGTGCATTCGGCATACAGACTGTGCATACAGACAGTGCATACAAACAGCATATACAGACTGCCAGTAAAGAATAAGGGAAAACCAGAGTATGCCAGAAAAACACAGCAAAAGTAAAATGAAACAAGCAAACACAAAGTCATGAAAATGGGAGAAATGAAAATATAAGGGAAAGACCAATAAAAGTTGTCTTAGACTAAATGAGATGAAAGAGACAAAAGGGATTGAGAAATTAAAATGAAAGAAGGTAGATATTTGAGGGAAAAAATACAGAAAATAAGGGATTTTTAGTAATGGTCATTAATAAACATGATCAACACAACCAAGTAATTCCAAATCTTCCTTTACCAGTGGTTCTTAACCAGGGGCTGTATTTGCTTCTCAGGGACACATGGCAATGTCTGGAGACATTTTTAAGTGTCAAGACTTGGAGATGGCAGACTGGCATCTAGTGGGGGGAAAGCCAGGGATGCCACTAAATATCCTGTAAGGCACAGGACAGCCCCCCACCCCAACAAAAAAAGTATCTGGCCCAATATGTCAATAGTTCCATGGTTAAAAAATAGTGCTCTAAACGTGGGCTACTATCACCAAACTATTATAACAGATATGAAGAGCCAATGGCAGACAGGTTTATAGAGATGATGGGGCCAGGCACACAGAAATTTCGACCCTAGAGAAGGAGGAGATCAAAACTGCACAACCTCCAAATGTGTCCTCTGGATGCCCCATTAGGCCAGAGAGGTGGCCCTACACTCAAGTTGCCTGGACACAAGACATATCCTCTTCTCTTCTATGTTTAATTATCAAAGCTATATGCTAAAAAAGCAGATATCCTATCTGCAAAGAATGAGGTAACTGTATTCAAAAATTCTGAAAAGCACAGTACACCGAAATCATCAAAACCTTGAACTAAATTGTTTAACAAGCAACCATTGAAAGAAATATTGTTAATAACTAAAGTCCTGAGTTCCTCAAAAAATGAGCTACTACATTTGGTTACTCAGGAGAGCTTACCTAAAACCAAATTAAAAAGAAATTGCAGCCATCTCCTATTTATCTAAACTAACAAGGGCCAGAGAAAACCTAACTAACACAATCCAAAAAAAAAAAAATTCAAAATGTAAACAGTTGAATAATTAAGGCTCCTAGCCTATTGGGGAAATGCCAATCACAAGACTTTTTAACTGAATTCTAAGAACCAAATCTGAGCTCTACCACTTATCATGGGAAGGAAGGGAAGAATTACCTCAACTTCCTCACAGTGATATAAGGGTAATAACATTGCCTCACAAAGTTAATGTGAAAACAATGAGGAAGAGTGATTTTTTTTTATGATGGGTGAAAATATCTAGCACAATACCTGATATTCGATTCTTTCACTCCTCTTCCAATAAGGACCAAACAAAAACAGAATTTCATCCCTCTGACAATATTAGATTTCTATTCAAAGACTGCCTAAGTGCACAGTTGAGAAAAAAAGCAAAGCTTACTTTTTAAATTTTCATTAAATATAAGCTTCATTTAAAAACGTTTTTTGAAGTTATTTGTAAACAATGAGCTCAGAATTTGCAAAGTCCCATTCAGCAATCCTAGGGTCAGCTGTTCACACTCTTAATATCTAATGAGTTTGTGAGAATCAAGGAACCTAGCACTACAACCACTATGAAAAATCAGTTTTGCAGCTTTTCAAAAAGCTATTAAGCACAGAATTACCATATAATCTGGCAATTCTTCTCCTAAGCACTGAAAGCAGGGTCTCAAACATACTTATGTTCCACTGTTCACTGCAGTGTTATTCGTAACAGCCAAAAGGCAGAATCTACAACCCAAATGTCCTGGGACAAAGGAACAAACAAAATGTGGTTTGTCCATGCAATGGAATACTACCTAATCCTAAAAAGAACTGAAACTCTAACACAGGCTACAACACAGATGAACCTTGAAAACATCATGCTAAGTGAAATAAGACAGACATAAAAGGACAAATGCTGTATGATTTGATTCCACTTCTATGAGGTCTCTAAAATAGGCAAATTTATAGACAGAAAATAGAGTAGAGGTTATCACCGGGGTTGGGGGAGAGAGAGAGAGAGGGAGAATTACTGTTTAATAGGTAGAGTTTCTCCTTGGGGTGATGAAAAGTTCTGGAAACAGAAAGTAGTGATGGTTGCACAGCACATTCAATGTACTCCCATGAACTGTACAGTGAAAATGGTTAAAATGGCAAGTTTTACATTACATATACTTTACAAAAATTTTAAAAAAACTATATAAAAGAGGCAATTATACCCTAGATTCCTTAAAAAAAAAAAAAAAAGGTACCACAGTGAATGAGGGAAAAAGAAGCTGGGTTTCTTGCCCCCCACCCCGCCCCCACCCTTCATATTTCTGGATGACACAGTGTCAAGTCTTGTTCATCTCAGCCAATTTCAAATATGTCTTTATCCCCTTTTAGGTAACCATTTGAGATGCCAATTCTGGAGTAGCAGCTAGGTATATACTTCTATCCCACATGTTATCAACTTCATTTTTACTCCTCCTGCACTCTCGCACTCTTCACTTAGCTGTTCCCATGAACCACAGCATGAGCTGTCAGCCTCTGTAGCCGGAACATGTTATGCTCTCCAGTGATGCTCCTCTTATCGCATTGTGAGGAATTAACATCCAGTTTGCCAGATGTCAGACATAACCTTTATCCACTTTCCTGGGAGAACTTTTCTGCCTAATTTTGCTCACTCCCCAGATTCTTCTCCCACTGCATTGCTGTAGCGGTTGATTTACACGATTGTTTTATTCAGCTCTCCACCTCGCACCCTAATGGAAGCAAGAGACAGTCATAGATTTTGGTTTCAGATGCTAACGTTATCTATTCCCCCTTGTGACCTTTAAGCCTAGAAGAATGGAAAAGGTAGTGGGAAGATGTCAGAGAAGTTGTTCTTTCACAATTTTCCCTCTTACTAGCCAGCACCTTCCTGACACTAAAGCACTCTGAGAGGCACCCCCAGAGTCAAGGACTCTGTGTCTTCTCCAGGACAGGCATCCACGTGGCACACGGTGCTCAACACAGGGGAAGAATAAACAGTACTACACGGGATCTTGGAAACTCAAATCATCCATCCCCCATGCCGCTGAATCTCTGAGAGCCCTAACTCAAACGTTACCAAATTCCTCTAAGTCTCAGTCTCTTCATTTATGAAGTATAGGACTCTATGAGATATCTCCATAGTCCTCCAGCTTTCAGAGTTCAACCAGCACATCAAGAACTGTAGCTCCAAAAGTGTTCTCCAGTCACACCAAAAAAATATTTCATACAGGAAAATTTTTTAAATGTAACATACAAGTAGATATCTGTTCAAATTAGGAAGAGAATCTCTCAGGGTTTTATTTTCCCACATTCAAGCTAAATAAAATAAACTAAATAAAAAGGGAAAATTCTTTCAATTTTTAAGGTGAATGCAATAAACTCTGTTTTTCTCAAATGGCCTTGTTTTTTTTCTATTACAATTGCTGCTAAACTAGGTCACCTAAGTAATAAATATTGAAAGCATTTAACCAAATTCAAACATCTGTTCCAATCCCCTTTTAGGGCTTGATCCAGCTGAAACAAAATATCTACTGCCCTACAAGACCTGCAAGATCCTCTAACACTGCTGAAAATGTTGGAGGGTTTTTTTTCCCCTAAAGCCAATATATCTGGAGAAAAAAATATACAGCTTATTTCAATATGTCTGGAGCACAAGTACAAAATTATAAGAGAAGCTGCAAAATCTGAACAAGTAAATCTTCTTATACTAGAACAACAGGACTCATAGCTAAACTTCAGTTGGGTATGTACCCAATTTAAGCCGCAACTTGGTAGGTCTGTTCAGAGAACATGGTGAAGGTAGTGCCTCTACAGTTCCCATATATACCAGGAGAGCCTTGCTCTGAGGCTAGTTGCCCTACTTTGCATTGGAATTTCTAAGCAAGTAATTCAAGTTTGACTTTCAGAAAAAATATATTGACTTTATAAAGTAAAAATCATTTGTGGGCCAGGTGCGGTGGCTCACACCTGTAATCTTAGCACTTTGGAAGGCCAAGGTGGGCGGATCACCTGAGGTCAGAAGTTCAAGACCAGCCTGGCCAATGTGGTGAAACACCGTCTCTACTAAAAAAAAAAAAAATACAAAATTCGCTGGGCGTGGTGGCATGCGCCTGTAGTCCAAGCTGCTCAGGAGGCTGAGGCAGGGGAATCACTAGAACTCAGGAGGCAGAAGTTGCAGTGAGCCGAGATCGCACCACTGCACTCAGCCTGGGCAACACAGTGAGACTCTTTCTCAGAACAAAATCATTTATATATAAAAAGACACCATAAAGTTAATAGTTAAATAATACACTTGAAAAATATCTGCAATGCACAAGAAAAATTAGGGCATAAGATACAGAAGTTTCCCACAAAGTGATAACAAGACAAATTGGTGATTCAATGCAAATAAAACAAAGCCCAATAGGAAAATGGACAAAGGATATGAATAAGCAATTCACTAAATAAGTCTGTGATATATGAAATTCTGTGATATATGTGATAAATGTGATACATGAAATATATATGTGATATATGTGATATATGAAATTCTGTGATATATGAAATTCACTAAATTTATTCACTAAATAAATCTGTGATATATGAAATTCTGTGATATATGAAATTCACTAAATAAATCTGTGATATATGAAATTCACTAAATATATGAAATTCACTCAATAAATCTGTGATATATGAAACAATGCCCACTCACACCAGTACTGAGGAAAAGGCAAACATAACAAGATTACATTTGCACTCACCTTGCTAATTAATTAGCAAACAATTTTTCTTAAAAGAACTATTGCTGATGGGGATGTAAAGTGGGGGGAGAAGTATACTCTGGAATCCCTAATAGAAACAAGAATTGTAACAGACTTTGGAAACCAATCTGTAAAAAGTTAAATCAAAAACTGATGTACTCATTGACCTACTAATCACATTCTTTGAGAAATAATAGTCTAGTATGTAAGGAGATATATTTAACATGGTTATTGAATGACTGTTTATAACAGCAAAAAGAAAAATTACCAGAAACTAAATATTCATTAACAGAAGATTCGTTCAATAAATCAGCACATTTACAAAATGGAGTACTATATAAACATTAAAAATGAACCCTGTCAATGCTAGGGAGGAACTTCTATGCTGTATTTTAAGTGAGAAAATCAAGGTGTAGAAACATTAATATACTATATCCTTATTGTTTATTAAGCAATCAAAAGTTAAAGATAATTATATAGACAGAAGAAAAACACAGGTTATCTACCACATTATTAATACTACTTATTTGTGAAGGAGAGTGGTACCATTATAAAGTGGGAAAAGCTAAAAAACAAAATAAAATTGAATTTTAACGATGTCTATGATTTTTTAAAAAACATGGTATTCCAATGGTGTAAAATGATATGTGTATTTCGTAAGTAAGTGCATAAACAGATGATCAGAAACAAAATAACTCCAATGATCCCACTTGATTGTCACTGCAGTGGTCTTCAAACTAGGCACCATACCCGAAGAGTACAAAATACAATGCTGGGATACAAGAGAAAAATACTAGAACTTTACATATTGACTTTTATTTTATCTGTAGTTATGTTATTTCATCCACTTGAACTATTTTTAGGATGCTTTATAGTATTTATATATTGCCTTAAAAGATGCATATATAGGGTAATACTGAAACATTTCAGCTGATAAACATACGCAATTTAAAAGTTTAGAGACCATGGTGGGTACATTTAAGCAGAATAATTTTTAACATCAAGACTCCTTCAAGAAAGTTTTCATTACAGAATCTATAGGCAAATATGATTCTATAGAATCTGTAGGCCTATATGATTCTATAGAAACAATGACTAGAGCCATTGTTTCTACTAGGATTGGGTTTATCAGTATCTTCCTCTCCCTTCCATCCCCACTCCTTCTACCCTATAAGAGTCACCAAGTTATCAGAGCAGGACTTCTCAGATAGAAAACCACCACCACCACCTGCTATCATTTTCTCCTTTTTTGTTTTGATTTGTTTTAAAGAGATGAGGGTCTCACTACGTTGCCTAGGCTGGCCTTGAACTCCTGGCCTCAAGTGATCCTCCTGCCTCAGCCTTCTGAATAGCTAGAACTAAAATCATGCACCACTGTGCTCAGCTACTTTCTGTCACTCTCATATGTGATCTACCTACACCCATCACCACCAATTCCTTTCCATTCTCTTACAAGTGGATTTTCACAACAACATCTGCTAAATTCTTCTCCCAAATAATCCTGTGAGAATGACTCTAAGAATGAACCAACATACACTTTAAAAGCTCTGAAAACTACAAAGCACCATTAAAATTGCCACCAATGATCCTGTTGTCATTCTTGTCAGGATAATAGGTTGGCAGAACTCACAATTCTTGAGATCCCAACAGCATTTGTTGCAAAACTCTTACATTTTTACATATATTACATCTATGTTTGTAATAAACCCCACACCACTCTATTATATTGAGTTCCCATCTGGTGTCCTTCTCCTTAAGCCTAAAGAAATCCCTTCAGAAATTCCTGCTGTAGAGACGTGCTACAACAAATTGTCTCCATTTTCATTTTTATGAAAATATTTTACTTCACCTTCATTTTTGGAGGATTTTTCTTTGGATACAGAATTCTGAGTATAGATAGTTTACTTCCTAGCACTTTAAAAATGTCATTCCACCATTTTATGTCCTGCTGTGTACCTGATGAGAAGTGATCATTTGTACTATTGTTCCAATCTATGTAATATGTCTTATGACTCTGGCTGCTCTCAAGATTTTCCTTTATCTTTGGTTTTCAGTTGTTTTATTATGCAGTGCCCAGGTGTGGTTTCCTTGTTATTAATCTTGCCTGGGGTTTACTGAGCTTCTTTGATCTCTAACTTTATGTTTTTCACCTAATCTGCAAGACTGTCTAATACTATCTCTTTAAACATTTTTCATGTTACATTTGCTCTCTTCTTACCTTCTGAGACTACAATTACATATATGTTAAATTACATGACATTACTTCAACAGCACTGAGATTTTATTCATTTTTCTTTAATAATTTTTCTGTTTTCTAGATTAAATAATTAATATTGATCTATCTTCAAGGCCACTTACCCTTTCAAACTTCCACCTGTTTTTTAATGTTTTCTATTTTTCTATTAAAAATTACCCCATCTTTTGTTTCATTAAGATCATATTTTAAGTCCTTGGGCATATTTATATATATGCTTTTTAAGTCTTAATGCACTAATTCCAACATCTTCAGTCATCTTTGAGCTGTTTTCTACTGACTGTTTTATCTCTTGACTATGAGCCAAATTTCCTTTTCTTCTCATGGTTATTATTAGGTACAGTATATCATGAATATTATGTTGTGGAGACTATCTTACTCTAAATAATGTTGATTATTTTGTTGCCCAGGCAGTTACTTGGCTAGATTCAAACTCCAAATTATCTTTCCTCTATAGTGTGCAACAGCTCAGTTCTTTCAGCTGTTCACTAGGAACTTTGGAGTCTCCCCAGGATAAGCGAAGAAATTTGGGCAGAGTTTATACATAGATGTTTGGGGGTCCCTTCTTTCTTTAGTTAATGTCCCTCCAATTTCAGTCTGCTTTTTATTGTTCTCAAATGCCTTCAAATAGTTCACTTTATATTTTGTTCAGAGTTTATAATTGTTATCTGTAGTGCCATTAGTCTGATAAGAAAACTTTGACCCATCTATATCTTAAAAACACATTTCCTTTATTCAAGATCACTATTGTTATATACTGATATATATTTTCTTGCTTTAAAAAAAGCACAGAATAAAACCATTCTTTGTTAATTTTTAAGTAATTAGACTACAAAAGGGGCAGTAAAGTTCTTAGTTTTTGGTTTCATAGCAACAGTTTACTTACACTAGAAAAACTATATAGCGTATAAATTTGGAAATAATTCCATCTCATTATGCATATTTACATTTGGTAATGGAGTTATTTTTAAAGTGAGGAGAAATATGTTCTCGTTAGTGGAATGGGTAAATGCAACTTTTTTTCATTTGGAAGATGGCATTACCTTGCACATTAGCTCAGAAAGCCATTGGGTTTATAATCACGTGCAGTGCAACTCATGAAAGCAGTCTGTTTGCCAAGGCCAAGGGGATTCATCACATCTCTGGCAACTGGGGAATCTGTAACCTCTAACACACTGAATAATAAAATAGCATTATTATGTGGTACTCACAGAGTACTGCAAGCCAGTTACAGTAAATGACTTTATGTAATTCCCCAGACCTTATCTGTAACTCATGTGATAATGGTCTAGTACTCTACATTCTTGAAGAAGGCCAGTTGTAACTTCACCGATGAAAAGCAGTGTTCAGACAGCTAAAAGGGACTTAGAAAATCACCTAGTCCAATCTCCTCATTCTACAGGTGAGGAAACTGATTGCCAAAGAGATTAAATAACTTATGCAACATCAAAAAATTAAGTAAATGTCAACAATGGCAGAAACAAGTCTAGAGACAACTGCTTGTTCCAATATCTTACATTAGGTCTCCTAGATACAGCAAAAATTTAAAATTAAAAAAAAAAAGTATCAGAGACAAAAATCTTAAGGGAAGAAGGAAACTGAAACAGTGATCCCCTAAATTTTGACTCTCTCACTGCTTTGCATGATTGGGCTAATTTAACCTTCTTATGTCATTGAAGAAGAGACACAAAATTATTTTATTCCAAACAAGTTGTTTTGCAGAACTATTAATAAAAAAAAATTGTAAATAGTCTGCAAATATGAAAAACTCTAAAAGCTTTATTGAAAGTTATATATCATTAACTTACATTACTAACCCACTACCTTGTATTGCCAGAACCCATTTATCCTGTTAAAATCTCTTTTTACATCTTTAAGTTTCACATTAAATTACTTATGTAGGACCCAGGAAATGCTAAGTTCTAAGTCCCACTTTGTTGAAATGTTAAAAAGAAAATAAAAAGAACTAGTTATGTCCACATTTCTAAAATATATTGCTATCATGAGATTTCTTATGAATGCCAAGGCAAGTTTTGAGATGATGATGATGATAATCATCATCATCATTACTGTATATGACTCTAATAGTTCTCAGTGGAATTCAATTAGCTGGCTTCTGATAACTGTAGCTTCACAATTATGATTTCTCTTTGCAAGAAATCATTGTATTTTTAAACCAAAGAAACGAGTAATTTCTCTTTACATATACACACATATATGTACATACACGTGTGCGTACATATATACATATGTTATATTCATTGCCTAGAGTCTTAAGAATGAAATCAAGAGAACAATTTGAAAACATTTACACTGGCAAATGCGGAGCCCATGAAGGTAAAACATTAAAAATGTTTTGAGCAGGCGTATCCTAGTTGCCAAAAAAAGAAAAAAAAACTGCCAAAAGAATGTTTCAAAATCCTTGAATTGTTCCAATTGTGTAATTTTTTTTCAACTGTTTCCACCAGGCAGTAAATAAAATCCCATTAGAATCCCTGAACAACAGGCTATCTCACTGAATAGGAGGGAGAGCAGGGGAAAACAATATGGAGGGGAAAGAGGGGCAAGCCAAAAACGTTTGCATTTAACCATCTTAACCGCTGTAAATCAAATATTTTATTTTACTCACTTATTTCCCTTTGAAAATACATGTAAGCGAAACAAAAGCTTCATTCAAATACACCAAGGACTGCTTAGAATGTTATGAACAAAATGCTAGTTTGTTGAAAGATACGTTCCACTTCAGAAAATGTCTGCTGGAGTTCGTGTGGGTGCCACATGGTCTTCTAATAGAGTGGATGCTCTGTGGGGTGGTCTCTTACTCCCTGGGTTCCCTCCCCTCCATCTGTGACAGAAATGAAAGGAATTTATGAAATTATAAGTGACTGAAACATTCCCCCTAAAAGGAAGGAGTGCAGGTCTATGAATCAGTTCCTTGAGGGCAGGTGGGATTTGTATATTAAAGAACAAAATATACTAGCAGAAAATAGGTCCAGGTAGGTTGGGAGGGTGGGGAAGAGAGGTGGTAAGAAGAATTTGAGAATTTAGGGTAGTGGAAATGGGGACTTTTTGGAGGCAGCTGCTGTATGCAGAGTTCGAGAGCAATGGGGAGAGAGGATTTCAAGTTCTTCTGTGGGATCCAGGAGCTCCTCAAATCCATTTAAACTAAAACTGAAGATAAATTACTGATGTTCTCTCTAAGGCTAAAATTCCACCTATGAAACATCCTTCCAGTATTTATTCCTTCCAAGAAAAAACATTCATCCCATTGTTTGTATATAATACAGATGATGAGAGAATGGGATAAAAAGTCAGAAGGCAGGGAGTGAGGAATAAACCAGAAGGCTTAATGTCTGGAGTTGTCAACACCTATTTGATGGGAGTCTATATTGTAATTCTAAACCTTCCTTTTTTGCTTCAAAGCCCAGGCTGAAAGGTCTGTGAGTTTTACAAGTTATAACACAAGACTATCTTTTCAATAAACTTGGTGTTTTAGAAAGAACTTTATCATGGCATGCCACAGACTGTCAAAGACAGACAGAACTCAATAAAGAATAGGTCCTTTACATACAGATAACTAGTAAATGGACGGGATCTGAGTGAGCAGGGTCTCTGGGTACCTTGGAATTCTGTGACAAATTGTATGTGTGTGTGTGTGTGTGTGTGTGTGCGCGCGCGCGCGCGTACATGCACGCACAGCACAAGGTGTGTTTTTGGCAGATTGTTAAAGGAGTCCACAATTTTTTTTAACGGCAAAGAACTATAGAACAAGATTACCTACTATTACAATTTGTAGTAGGTAATTTCCCTCACAATTTGTAGATGAAAAACTCAAGATGTAAAAAGGCCACTCTCCACAGTCACACAGCTAGAGGTGCCCCATGCCTGGCCAGTGCTGTCTCTTGAGCTGGGGGTAATGTGAGGACTCCCTCTCAGGGCAACAGGGGAGGCCCCAATCAAGGAATGTCAGAATGAAAATTCACTCTGCAAGTGGAACTCCAAACAGCATCAAGAAAATTCAGAAAGTTTCCCTGGAAGAGCTCAGGAGGCAGATTATGAAACTGGACTAAAGACTGGGAAATCCAGACCCAAGAGACGCAAATAGGACAGATGCTCTGAGAACACAGAACTTCCTTTGGACGATTAGTCAGAGGATTCGGCACCAAGTACAGGGGATGCTTGCCACCATCCTTGAGTATATTACAACTCCGCATTATACTCTGGTAAAAGCAATGCTTAATTTCCACCTAGAAGTGTTCATAAGCAGCATTTATTCAGCTAAGACTTACTGATTAACTACCATGTGCCAGGGATGCGAAGATAAAAGAGAGGGCACAGAGTAGTGAAGAGAGCACAGATGTTGACCTTGGACCATCTTATGTAGGAACCTCAGCTCTTCTACTCATGGGCTGAGTATCCTCAGGCACTATTTACCCATCTTTGGCTTAGTTGCTTCATCATTAAAACAGAGAGAGACCAGAACTCAAAGGGTCTCTGTTACTACTAGTATTAACACAATATCTATGCTTAAGCTGCTCATAGACCAGAGAGAACTAGGAATAATTAACTACTTACAGCCCCACAGGACCAGAGGCTACCAGAAATATAGGAAGTGTCCATGGGAGGAGATGACACACTCCTCATGACCACCAACGAGAGTCATGCAAAAATACATTGCATGCACACACATACATACACACACATGTAGACAAACATTAAGTACAGGGCAAACCTCAATTCATACAGCTTTCTGGACACGGACAAGGAGGCTCCACAAAAGTGCTGCTACCCAGAGGCACAGCAATCCTAGATGGTTCTTAAGTACAACTAGAGCAGCGTGGGGCATGAAGAAGTCTGTGCACACTATGGAAGCCAAGCCTGACTCAAGCAGCATCCTCTCAGGTCACATGCATTACTGCAAATCTGTATTTCCACATTCTGCCCCAACTGCTAGCCAAGGGGAGGGAAAACTGACTCAACAAGGTAATCCTTTTAAACCCAACTGTACCAGCAAGTGCCTTCCTCTCCTTGCAGAGCTATATGAAATGGCGTTGAGTTATATTTCATTGCTACTTTATTATTGTTGGACTTTAGAGTTAAGGTCAGAATTCTCTCTGTGTGCTATCTCACTCAAAGCACCCCACCACCTCAACCCTTCCTTTGAAAGACCATCAACAGGGTAACGTGACCTATTCTAGCCTCCCTACCCCCTAGTTACAGAACCACGGACAAATCACTTAAACTTTCCAAGCCTGTTTCCCTATCTCTAAAATGGGAACCATAATAGTAGCTACCTCATGACATTGTGATGAGAACGAAATGGCGAATAGCATTTAGTACTGTGCCCAATACACACTCGGCATTTAGTAAATGTCATCAATTTTCACCACAAGAAACTACACTTGAGATAGCACTCAAGAGTTAAGAGCAATGTCACAAGCGCGAAGACAGATTCAGCATACCATATATCAGATCCCCATTATGAGAGTAGCAGTCCACCAAAGGCAACACCTGGGATCCCACCAAGTCAGTTAATGATGTGCCATGAAATGTCCAGGAAAAAGGGCCAACTTTCAAGCCAATGATAATAAACACAAAGAATAACTTCAAAGTCTTTCCCACTCACTCCAATTACTCAAATATGAAATATTTCACAATGTCTGAAAGATAGAGTAAATGAAACAATGGAATTACCCTAATTTTCCAACTCTCTTCTGCTGCAGAAATTAATAATATTCTTCCAGAGAAAATAGAAACTCTTTTTAAATGTAAAACTCTAGTAGGTATAAAATGAGGGTTAAATGTATATAAAACACATAACGTCAACTAGGTTTCATTTCAATAAATATCAGCAAACCGATAAAATGTATTTTAAGTAAGTGTATTTTGATCAAACTATAGACAAGCTGTTCCATTCTTGTGTGGCTGTTGTAACTTTATCAAGTAATAGTGCTTGCTCAGCTCAGCAATGCTTCATTAGGTATACGTTTACTGCACTGTTTGAAAAGCAAATGGTATCTTTTCTAAAATATATAAACATATTGATGAAAAGTGTCCCTGATATTGACAGAAATCATCAGTTTTTAAAAACAAAAGTAATTTAGGTCAGGAACCATAGCATAAAGAAATGAGAAAATTCACTTATGTGCTACATATTAATAGACTTTAGTTAGTAATATCTGATTCAACATGAGATGTGTACAATGACACAATTTTTATCTGGCTTAATATTTTAATATACATTTATGAGTGACTAGGGCAGCGTTTCTCAACCTCAACACTATTGGCACTTAGTGCCAGGTAATTCTCTGTTGTAGGGGGCTATCTTGTGCACTGCAGGATGCATTGGCAGCATTGGTGGCCTCTGCCCACTAGATGCCAGTAGGAACCTCCCCCAAGCCATGACAACTAACAATGTCTCCAGACATTGCCACATGTCACGTGGAGGGCAAAATCACCCTACTCAAGTATCACTGACTTTACTGTTTCCTTCTCAATTTGATCTAAAAGGCACTAATGAGAACAGAAAATAAATGTTCTATGCTGCTTTTATGTGCCAGGGACTCTGCTAGGTATGTCATCCCCAATCTCATATTTTGTCCCCATTACGAAAAAATCCAAGCTTTTCCCACTTTGTCATACATTTTCTTTTCTTCTTTTTTTTTTGACACTGAGTATTGCTCTATCACCCAGGCTGGAGTGCAGTGGCGCGATCTTGGCTCACTGCAAACTTTACCTCCTGGGTTCAAGCGATTCTCCTGCCTCAGCCTCCCGAATAGCTGGGATTACAGGCACCTGCCACCACACCTGGCTAATTTTTGTATTTTTAGTAGACACGGGGTTTCACCATGTTGATCAGGCTGGTCTCAAACTCCAGATTTCAAGTGATCTGCCCGCCTCAGCCTCCCAAAGTGCTGGGATTACAAGCATGAGCCCCTGTGCCCGGCCTGTCATGCATTTTCAATGTACAATTATTTTTAAATGATATCGTATTTTAAATAATACACTCTTGTCATCATGATCATGATCAAATAGCATACAATTTTTGAATTTTAGTTTCACTCATTTGTCACTAATAAAGATCTACATTCATTTCTTGCTACCTTTATGTACCTGTTCATTAATTCACTCAACAAATACATATTAAGTCCCTACTGTACACTGTTCTAAGCCAAGGGATCCAGTAATAAACAAGATGGACTAAGACCTTACCCTCATGAAGCTTACAGTCTAGGGAGGCATTTCCAAACAGAGCAGAACACATGCAGGCGTCAGCATGTGCAAATCAAGAATGTGCCTAAGCATTTTCTACTTCAACACTCTGTCTCCAAGAACGCACTTTTTTTTTTTTGTGTGTTTGTGAGATGGAGTCTCGCCCTGTCGCCAAGGCTGGAGTGCAGTGGCACGATCTCGGCTCACCACAACCTCCGCCTCTCGGGTTCAAGTGATTCTTCTGCCCCAGCCTCCGGAGTAGCTGGGATTACAGGCGCGCACCACCACGCCTAGCTAATTTTTGTATCTTTAATAGAAATGGGGTTTTGCCACGTTGGCCAGGCTGGTCTCGAACTTCCGATCTCATGATCCACCCACCTTGGCCTCCCAAAGTGCTGGGATTACAGGTGTGAGCCACTGTGCCCAGCTCACTGTCCATATTTAACAAGAGACTTCTTTGGCATTATTCCATGCCATAACAGCAATCACTTCAAATCCTTATTTGTAAAACTTTGTATTATAGCACTTGACACGCCTGGTGCTTTCCAGGAGTTTCACCAAAGTGAATGCCTAAAGACTGAAGTTTACTATTTCAGCACCAAATTTTTAAAAATTCATTTTAACTATACGTAATAGAATTTTTTCCTGTGTACCAGACAAAATCACTCCAAGTCCTAATCTTTACTCTGACACCATACATTGTATGTTTAAGTCATATCCAATTTTTGGAGGTCTTTAACTTCTTAAAATAGTAATTAGAACATGATGGTATGGCTCATAAAGTAACCTCATTTCCATTTCTGAAAACTCGAGAAATGTGCTTAACAAATAATTAGGGGAAAGCAAATTCTGCTTGGATAAACTCCATCGGCACTTTATAAACAATGTGTGACTTATATTTGTGGTCAGCTTTCTGAAAGATGGTTTGAAACACAGCTATCATTTACACTCTGTTTTCTTCCATGATTGAAGTTGGGGGCAGGACAGAGGGTGGGAGTGGTTAAGTGATCTGAAGTCAAGAAAATCAGAGATTTCTGGCCTCAGGTCTAAGACTGATTTATTCTGTGTTACACAATAAATTCCCTCATCTTAAAACAAAATAATTCTCTCATCTTAAAGTAGAATGTATAACCTATTACTTAAGTCTATTTGGAGAAGCAAAGGAAACCATTATTTTGAGAGGACTTTGAAAATGCTGAAAGTGCAAGACAGTGGTAAAGGTAAACAGAACGTAAGTGAGGCTAGGTGCAGTGACTCATGCCTGTAATCCCAATACTTTGGGAGGTGGAGGCAGAAGGATTCCTTGAGGCCAGAAGTTCAAGATTAGCTTGGGAGACAGAGCGAGAGCACACCTCTACAGAACATTTTTTTTAAAGTAGCCAGGCACTAACTGTAGTCCCAGATACTCGTGAGGCTGAGGTGGGAAGATCACTGGAGCCCAGGAGCCATGATCATGCCACTGCACTCCAGCCTAGGTGACAGAGAAAGACCCTGTCTCCAAAAAAAAAAAAAAAAAAAAAAAAAAAAAGCATAAAGGGACAGCCTGGTGCTTCTGTGTCCAGAATCCAAAATGCTGGTAAAATTGGAGACCAAAGAAGACTCTAAGAACAATCTCTGCGATCAAGTGCCCACACTGGGTGAATCTGTATTTATAACCACGGAAGCTAAAACACAATGCAAATATCCACAAGATGGGGATATTCTTCCACCAAAAAAAAATAAAAAACAAAAAATAAAAAGACAATGTGTTAGCCTATTTTCCTTTGCCAAAAGTTAAGAGATGGCAGATGGCCCAATGAGACAAGGAAGTGAAAATGACTTTACTGAGCCAACAGAAATCACGCTTCTTAATGCTCCTTGTGAATTAAAACTTGCCAATAAAGCCAGTAGAGATAACAATTGTATTAAAGATAAAAATGAGTCAAAGGATTACATCACTAAGCTTATAGAGAGCCTACCGTGCGGTGCTCCCCAGAAGTCTTACAGCTGAACCCTGTGTTCACTAGTTGCAATAAAGACATAAATGAGAACACGACACACTAGTATCAAGGACTTACTCACCGCAGTTTCGGGTCTCATGTATGTCGCCATAACCACAAGGTCATAAGCCTGAGGAAGTCAATGGCAAGCTCCATTATTTCCCCTCCTGAGCCTGCTGCTGCCACACTCCTTAGAGCAGGCACCAAATGGATTCTGGAATTGCTGTTAAGTCATGCCACGCTGACCTCTGATGAAGGACTCCTGTTCCGGTAACTTAACTTCTGCCTCTCTCCTGAGATGTATTCCCACCTTGCAACTCTATTCACTGGGTACCCACCCGGTAGCCTGAGCTGAGGTCTCTTTCTTGAACTTACCTGGTACCTCCATTTTCAACCTTGTTCTTGCTGTCTCCTCACTCAGGAGCTGATCTGTACCTGAATGCCAAGCAGTTGCGTCCCATGACTTACTGATGGTTCCCTTTCATGCTAATGCGGTACCTACTTCACAGTGGGTGAATACACATGCAGCACTTAGAGCAATGCCTGACATGTAGTGAGAGCTAACAATAACTGCAGCTTTGTGATTATCACTGATGTTCTAACTCCTGGATGTTCAGTCCACCTGTTGGGATCCCATTACTCCAAGATGGACCATCTGCATGGTGCTATTTCACCAGACTCCCAATGCACTATGGATTGATTCCACATTCTGCCTGCCAGACTAGACTTCTTCCTGTAATTACAACTGAGTCTGTCACCTCCCAGAACCCACCACACCCAGCGGCCGGAACATGCCAAACCACGTCCATACAACACAGGGCCAAAAAGTCTAACATGTGGTTTATCTTCCCAACCCAGCATCATAGCTAAGAACACAGAATTTGGAGTTAGAGGTTGGGTTGAATCCTGGCTCCCCCCTGCCTCTTATGTAAGCATATGATCTTATGCAAGTGACTTCAATACTCTAAATCTCAGTGTTGCATCCATAAAAAGAGGATAATAATAAATGTGTCATAGGGTTGTTGTCAGGATGAATAAGATAATGTAGGTACAATGCTTGACACACAAAAAGCACTCAACACACAGTAATTGCTACTGTTACTTGCATTATTATTCCTAAGGCAAGGATGCATGTGATATGAAATACGCCTGAGGGGAAAATATTTCAGGACCTAGAACCAAAATTCTGCTTCTGGAAACCTGTCCTGAAGGTAAACTTGAGCAGATGTGCACAGATGTGACCAGAGAAGGTGTTCATTATTTCTCATAAGAAAAATGTTCATTAGATCAGAGTTTGGGCAGTGTATCAACTTCCGAGGGCTGCTCTAACAAATTGCCATAAACTAGGTGGCTTAAAACAACAGAAATGTATTCTCTCTCGGGTATGGAGACCAGAAGTCTGAAATCCAGGGACCAGCAGAGCCACACTCCCTCTGGCAGCTCTAAAAGAGAATCATCCCTTGCCTCTTCCAGCTTCTAGGGGCTCCAGGCATTTCTTGGCTTGTGGTTGCATTACTCCGATCTCTGCCTCTATCCTCACAAGATCTCCTCTCCCTGTGTCTTCTCTTCTGTGTCTTCTAAGGGCACTTGCCACTGGATTTAGAACCCACATGGTTACATCACGATGATCTCATCTTTAGATCCTTAATTTTCCAATAAGGTCTCATTCACAGGTTCGAGGATTAAGATATGGACATATCTTTTTGGGGGATGAGGGTTATCATTCAATCCCCAAAGACTGGAAACCAAAAACATCCAGCTGTTTCTCACAGAAACCTGGTGAAACAAACTGGATCATGGTGGACTCTACCCCGCAGCTGTGGGACAGACCGAGCTGGACTGACTGTGGCAAAAATGAACAGCAGAGTCAAGGGTGTCAGGTGGTGCATTCCGAATAACGAGAACAAACAAATCACGTGTGTTTAAAAGCATTGTGTGCCTGTTTGCGCACAGGAGTTTCTTCTTTCTGCGCATTGAAACTCTTGTCGATGGTGGTTTCCAAAGAGTGGGATGTGGTAAGGAGATGGACTATAAGGGATGTGACCTTACTTTGTATGTTACACCCCTCTGAACAGTTTGATTTTTTGATCCACTTGCCTGCAGGCTCTCCAACAGAGTTCCCTAAAGCCCAGTGACTGCTATCACCCGGGATCCCTAAGAGGTCCTCTGCATGAACTGCTACAGAAGCAATGAGGATAAAGACAGAAGCCTCCAGGATGCCTCCCACCGGCAGCATCTTCCCAACCCCCAGAACCCTGTCTGCTTCATGGTCTCTTTCACAACTTCAAAGCCTCTTTCCTCCCCGTCTCCCCCAAGAAAGGGCCAATCTGAACTAATTAGGTAATCAGACTCAGCTGAAAATTTAAAAGCAAAAATGCCTATCTGGGCACACACAAAAAAATCTGATACATGTATGTGCTGCAAATGCGGACTCATCAAGTTTCACCAAGAAACTTTCCATGTTTCTTTATCCCACAAAAGCCTTCTTTGTCTGCTATTTTCTTAAGAGTCACAAAGAGAGCCTTAGAGATCTGCAGCTTACCCTTTAAATGGAATAAGAAAGTACTTCCAGACATCAGATTCCTCAACCTGTAATGCAAATTTAATTAACACTCGGCAAGGTCTCCCCAAGTTAACCAATTATTACCAGTCGGGGGGCCCCAACCTTATTAGAATAGCTTCCTCTTTTAGAGTATCCAGTGTCCTTTCAGGTCAAGAAACCCATTAGGAATGTTGGCTTCCTCAATTTGACAGTGCATCAGGTGGTGATGAAATGAAAGAATGTTTCCTTCGTGAATAACCTTCTGTAACTTCCTTTTTCAGTCACTGATCGTTTCTCCACCTCTAGAGCTTCCCATTCAAATGGTGACATTCTGCAATGAGAACAGCTCTGCCTTAAGGTAACATATAAATAAGAGTTTGGTAATACGGCTTCCTGTTGGGAGTTCTATGAACTAAAGTCTTGGGTGAGGTCCACAGGGCATGAGCTGTACTAACCACTGTTCTCTAAGTTAAGGACTTACTGCAGCACCAGAAATCACCCCTGCAGGGACCATGCTAGGAGCCTCCCTTGGGGGTGTCCCTGAATCCAGATTCTCCCCTCTCCTGTTTGCCTCCCATTGCCATACAGGAGAAACACAACCCTCATCACATGTCACTCCCCAGCTCAGGGTCACTCAAGGCTTCCTGTTACCTTCCCAGTGAAGCCCAGATTCCTCAATTTTGATATCTAAGACCCGCCTCAACTGAGATCCATCCAGTGGGGGAGGAGGGGAGAACACATTTTTTGAGAAATGATCTGATTTTTTTTTTCTTTCTGGTACATTCCCCTTCTTTCCTCCTCAATCAGGATAGGAACAGGTCCTCATGTTCATTGATCTTGAGAGAAGGGTATGACCTGGAAGCAGCAGAACTAGCCTACAAGTGATCCTGACTAAGCCTAAGCACAGATGGGAGATGGTTCTCATGTGTAGAGCAAGTAACCTGCTACCAGAACTACCAAGTTCCACCAGACTAGAAAGAGACCTGCAGCAAGCAGGAGGGAGAAGAGATGGGTTTCTGGGTTCACAAGCAGAGCTGCTGGGGAAGGGACAAGACCCCAACAAGGGAAGGGTGGTTTGTGGTGGAGCTTGGCAGGCAGCAGCCTCACAAAGCTTCCCACACAGCAAAGAGCCCAACGGCCTGGAGAACTGGGAGGTTTTCTGTCTCAGGAGTACCTTGCATTAGCCACCGATGAGGACCAGATGCCCACCCAGTGACCAGCAAAGGCAAGATCCCAGGACCAGGACACAAGGCAGAGAGGAGAGGACCTCAAAAGAAGAATAAAGAGATGCCTCCTACAGCATGGTCAGAAATGAGCCTGAAATATAAACGGAGTTATGATCAAAAAGTGAGTAGGCTGAGCGCGGTGGTTCATGCCTGTAATTCCGGCACTTTGGGAGGCTGAGGCCGGTGGATCATGAGGTCAGGAGATTGAGACCATCCTGGCTAACACGGTGAAACCCCATTTCTACTAAAAATACAAAACAATTAGCCAGGTGTGGTAGCGGGCACCTGTAGTCCTAGGTACTCAGGAGGCTGAGGCAGGCGGAGCTTGCAGTGAGCCGAGATTGCACCCGCACTCTGGCCTGGGCAACAGAGCGAGACTCTGTCTCAAAAAAAAAAAAAAAAAAAAAAAGTGAGTCATACTTTAGCCACGGTTAACTTTGTGGACTGAAATTCATCCCCACTACGCTACCTGTCCTAGTCTGTTTGTGCTGCTATAACAATACTACAGACTAGGTAATTTATAATGAGCAGAAATTGACTGGCTCACAGTTCTGGAGGCTGAGAAGTCCAAGATCAAGGGGCTGACATGTGGTAAGGGTCTTTTTGCTGCAACAATCTCATGGCAGAAAAGCAAAGAGAGGGCAAGAGGGAGAGAAAAGGGGGCTGAGCTTGTTCTTCTAAGAGGAACCCACTCCTGCAATAGTGTCATTAATCCATTCATGAGGACAAACCCTCATAGCCTAATCACCTCTTAAAGATCCCACCTCTTAAGACTGCTGCAGTGGCAATTGTATTAGTCCGTTCTCATGCTGCTAATACAGACATACCCAAGACTGGGTAATTTATAAAAGAAAAAAGTTTAATTGACTCACAGTTCCGCATGGCTGGGGAGGCCTCAGGAAACTTAACAATCATGGCGGAAGGGGAAGCAAAAACATCCTTCTTCACATGGCAGCAGGAAGAGAAGTGCCAAGCACAGAGGGGAAAAGCTCTTTATAAAACCATCAGATGGCGTGAGAACTCAGTATCATAAGAACAGCACGATAACCACCCCCATGATTCAATCACCTCCCACCGGGTCCCTCCCACGACATATGGGGACTATGGGAACTGCAATTCAAGGTGAGATTTGGGTGGATACACAGCCAAACCATATCAGCAATTTAATTTCAAAATGAGTTTGGGAGAAGATAAACATTTAAACCACAGCACTACCTTTTCAGCCTTCTCTGTTACTACTCCCTTGTTTAGAACCAACATGCTAACAAATCCAGGTCCTTTCAACACTACAGAGCCCGAGATTTCCTACCCTGATGGATTGAGCACAAATTCCCTCCACAACTACTGCCCTTCTCACGTTTCTACTCAATTACCCTGACCCATCCTTCAATTCCTAGATCAAATACTTTACATATGTGTGCGTGTGCATGTGTGCATGCTCGTATGTGTCCATACATGTGGGCACATGTGTGTATATGTGTATCTGTGTATAGGTATTGATGGAGTTTAGGACATGCTACCCCAAAATATGGAACCTTGACATTTGAAAAAACAGCAGAAGCAGGAAGGTCACTCTCACCTTCCCTGGCCCTTCTCCCCTGAAGCAGGTCCTAAAATCTTCATTCCAGAGGCATCCTCCCTATACCCAGAGGAAAGAAACATCCTGATCCTCAAAGATACAGAGACACCAAGAAGAACTGAACAAAGGGGCTTTGCTAAGTTCACCCCAGTATATTACTATTAGATCATACCCCCTTTGTCCAATCATACTTCCACACAAAAGTTCACTCTTCATCTAATCTAAGCATAAAATAAAAAGGTTTCCCTGTTTCTTTGGGTCTTCACTTCTGATAGCTCCCATGTCAAATGAAACTTATAGTAAATAAATCTGTATGCTTTTCTCTTGTTAACCTGTCTTTTATTATAGATGCCTCAGCCACAAATCTTGCAATGGGTAAGGAAAATACTTTTTCTCCTCTACCGTATATGTATATATGTGTGTATATATATGTATGATATATACTATACATTGATGTGTGTATTGAAAGTACATGAAGAAAGTATATGTATGTGCAAGATTTATCCCGGGACAAAGTCTTTAAGTGCATCCAGTATAACTTTTTCAGCTGAGAACCCAGTACACAGTGCCTCAGTAACTATTCAGGGAATAAGTGGGAAAAATTAAATATACGAACAAATTAGTAAAGAAAAAAACTGCTTTCAAAGATTAATTGCTATGTCAGTTATGTGAAATAGAACAGTCTTTCATAGAGACTGTTATCTATAAAATACAATATACAATAATATGAATGCGTATTTTTTTAAAGATTTGACAAAAAATAGAAATATTAGATTCTCTTTATCTTGAAGACAGATATTATAAGAAGAAGAACATTAGACTTAAGTAGGCAACAGATAAACAGATAAAGACTTGGAGGATTTAAGCAGGACTCTAGGGCCTTTTCAAGGGCTTAAACAAATGGGGACATTGGTTCTACTTTAAAACATGTGGTCTGGGACGGGCGTCGTGGCTCACGCCTGTAATCTCAGCACTTTGGGAAGCCAAGGCAGGCAGATCACTTGAGGTCAGGAGTTTGAGACCAGCCTGGCCAACATGGTGAAACCCCATCTCAACTAAACATAGAAAAATTAGCCAGGCATGGTGGTGCACACCTGTAAGCCCAGATACTCAGGAGGCTGAGGCAGCAGAATCACTTGAACTCGGGAGGCAGAGGTTGCGGTGAGCCGAGATCATATCACTGCACTCCAGCCTGGGTGACACAGGGGGGACTCTGTCTCAAAAAAAAAAAAAGGGGGGTCTCTGCCTTCTTAACACAGTAATATCATTTATATTCTTTTCATTGCTGCTAGTCATAGTTAAAGTTTTTTAGTCTACATTTGGAACACAGAGAAAGAAAGAATAGCAAGTCAAAAGAAGTAAAGAAGCATATGAATCAAGAACAACATATGTACCTATGAAAAGAAAAGGCAATCTGTTGGAAAATTAACTGTGTTGCAAGTGTGTAAACAGAAGAAAAACAGACAGGTTTCCTAAGAAGCCAGAAAGGAGGTGGCAGGGTGATGGCCCCAGGTGGCTCCCTCAGTCCAGGACAGCCTTGTCACCTTCAGAGGATGCAGGACCAGAACTGGGAGAAGTCTGCAGTGCCACAGAAAGCAGGGTGCAACTGGTTATTTAGAAAAATAGGTCCTTCGCAGAAGGAAAAATGGGTCCTTCTATTACTACCACAAGTTTCAGAAGGTTCACATCTTATCACATGGTAAAAATGGAAATGCCTGAATAACCACTACTAATCTCACACACACCCTTTCTACTAACATTGGATTTCCTAATATTAATTCTGTATTAATTCTCCAAATTGCCTAGCTTTTTAAGCTCTATGATCAGTTTGAATAAATGAATTGCTATATCCCATCTGCTGGTGTTGTTTTAGTGCAATATAGCTGGAAACATCCAGAAAGCTTCTTCCATCCCCATGTGTGTGCTCCCATTTCACTGTGATACTCTCCATCACAGCATGTACTGTCCTGTCCTGCGATTCTGCCTTATTCATTTGTTTTCTCCACTAGAATGTTTCATCCTTGAGGACTAAGACCCTCATTTATTCATCTTTGGATCTCCTGTGCCTGATGCAAAGTGTTTAATTAATATTGTTAAATAAACAGTATTACAACACCAGTCAGAACATATGAATGGCAAAACAAAGAAAATAAAATTAACAGGATAAAAAGAAAAATTACCGTATTGGCCAACATGGTGAAACCCCGTCTCTACTAACAATACAAAAATCAGCTGGGCGTGGTGGTGTGCACCTGTAATCCCAGCTACTTGGGAGGCTGAGGTAGGAGAATCGCTTGAACCAGGGAGTCAGAGGTTGCAGTGAGCCAAGATCGTGCCACTGCACTCCAGCCTGGCAACAGAGTGAGACTCTGTCTCAAAAAAAATAGAAAGAAAGAAGAAAGAAGAAAGAGAAAGAAAGAAAGAAAGAAAGAAAGAAAGAAAGAAAGAAAGAAAGAAAGAAAGAAAGAAAGAAAGAAAGAGAAGAGAGAAGAAAAGAAAATTATTCTATCCCAATACCACAGGAGGGCAAAGGTAATCACCTTGTTGAACTGACTATGTAATACAGACTCCAGCTTAGTGATATGCTACTCTTAAATTTCTACTTTTAAAGACAAATATACATTAAAGAATTTCATTAAAATTAACTCAAGCTTACCTGTGGTTAAACTGTGACTATAAAATCTGACTGGATTATAAATACCACTATTGTATGCTTCTTATTTGAATTAAAGATAATCGTCCATATAAACAATGTTTACCGCTCCCCAAACTTTTTCCTGATAATTATTCCCACAATTATTCCTCTCACACAGTAAAAACACAGGTAATCAAGATAAGCTTGGCTTTAATATCAGTGGTTCTGGTCACATTATTAGCATTATTATTCACTCTTCTAACAGCACAGCTAATTTTAGGTAAGGTCTAACTGCTGCAAAATTCATAGTTGGTTGGCACTGTGGGCCTGTGCTAACTGGATACCTGCTTCACTAAAATTCTGTCAACTCCACCCTCCAGAATATTTATTTGTGAGGTCAGAGACACAGCCTTCCCATTTCCTTAAGAGAAAATACTGGTTGTGTTCCCAACACTTAACATCACTTAATAATATTGGCTCTGTGATTAACGCCAAGTTCATGCTGTTACAACAGCAGTTATCGCATTTCATGATTAATGAAGGGTCTCAACCGTCTCCAAAGGCATCAGTGACAAATAAATGTCTCCAAAATTTATGCATCTAGATGTGACCTCCCTCCAGGCTCCAAGCAATTGCAACTGCATACTGGCATCTCTTCCTGAACGAACATGCTGTAAGCCACTCAACCTCAAAATCTACTAGGGTGAGTTCACTCGCTTCACCACTTCCCCTCCTGTTTGGTTCCTGCCTTCAGTGAACTGATACCCAAGCTGCCCACCTTTTGTTTGCCTAAACCTCAATGTTTACACCCACCAAGATGTTGCAAAAGTAATCTTGTTCAAAAGAGAACACAATTTTTGTTATTACAATTTCAACAGGATTTTTCTTTAACAATATAATGTTTGAGAGTTTTGGGGTTTGTTTGTAAATAAAAGTAAAAAACAACAACGCTTTTTGATATGGTTTGGATCTGTGTCCCCACCGAAATCTCATGTCGAATTATAATCCCCAATATTGGAGGTGGGGCCTGTTCGGGGGTGCCTGGATCATGGGGGTGGATTCTTCATAAATGATTTAGCACCATCCCCTTGGTGCTGTCTCGTGATAGAGTTTTCACAAGATCTGGTTGTTTAAAAGTATGTGGCACCTCACCCCCCTCTCTTCCTCCTGCTCTGGCCACGTGAAGATGCTTGCTCCGACTTTGCCTTCTGCCATGAGTAAAAGCTCCCTGAGGCCTCCCCAGAAGCAGATGCTGCCATGCTTCCTGTACAGCTTGCAGAACCTTGAGCCCATTAAGTATCTTTTCTTTGTAAATTACCCAGTCTCTGGTATTTATTTATAGCAGTGCAAGAACGGACTAATATGCTTTTCCAAAAGCAAATCAGTAAATGGAGAAAGCTTTGTATCCCCCTTAGTAATTCCTTGGAATCCCAGTTATAGCTGGACTCAAAGAAATAATTTTAAAGCAGCAATACAACAACTTTCCCTTTGATTAGAATAGCACTGCCCTGGTTGTCAGCGTGTGAAGCTTATATGGAACATTCTCCATAGCCATGTGGCCCTCTTACACTATCACAGCTGACGGTGTCCTCTTTTAGAATTCATGACTCGTCTTCCCTATAAAACAGCAATACCTCCTCTCTAGCCCTAGAAGTGTATCTCAACTGGCAGAGGAGGAGAGACGAAAATTCATCTTTCCTAACCACTTACAGTCAAAACACATACAAGAAATAAAAATAAAATTCTAAGCCCCTCGCCTCACTGAACAGATGCCCTCTTGGCCAATGGAACGCCACAGACCTCTTGGAAGTTGAAGTCACAGCCATAAAAAGATGAGACATTAGGGCTGGGTGCAGTGGCTCACGCCTGTAATCCCAATACTTTGGGAGGCCGAGGCGGGCAGATCACAAGGTCAAGAGATTGAGACCATCCTGGCCAACATGGTGAAACCCTGTCTCTACGAAAAATAAAAAAACTAGCTGGGCGTGATGGCACGGGCCTGTGATCCCAGCTACTTGGGAGGCTCAGGTAGTAAAATCACTTGAATCCGGGAGGCAGAGGTTGCAGTGGGCTGAGATCGCACCACTGCACTCCAGCCTGGGTGACAAGAGTGAAACTCCGTCTCAAAAAAAATAAAGGATGGGAAATTAGGACATAATTCATGATACCCCCTCCCTCGCTAACAGTCATTAGGTTTCCTTCCCTAAGGGCTAAACAGAAACCAGCATTTTCAAAAGACTACTAGCTTATCTTCCCAGGTACAGAACAAAGACGAGATTAATCTTTCCTTCACCTCTTCTTGAGACCTCTCCTTCCTCTTTTCTCTTCTTCTTCAAGTGGTCACTTTCTCTTACATAAAATGTAGATCTAACTAAAGTCTCACAAGTACATAATCAATTGTCCCATTGCCTTACCCTACCTTCTTTTTTAAGGAAAATGTATAAATACTAAAGCTCCTATGAACCTCTTTGGAAAAAACCAGTCACAGATTCTTCTGTAAGTCACATTTTTCCCGGGTGAGCTCCTGAGCCTGCTCAATAAACCTCAATGATTTGAGACTTATACCTCAATCACTCATTTTGGTTGTCACATACAACTCCAAACATAACTTAATATTCCTTTTTACTGTTGCACATGGGCAATAATAACTTCAACAGCTCAAAGAGGTTTAATTTATTACTAAGAAATCAGAAACTTTTGGTGTCTACTCTTGCATGCAAATAATAGCTGAACAACATATATATCATAGCCTGAAAAGAGGACCTAACGCCTAGAAAAATAAAGAAGCACATTTATGTTGATTAGAATAAAAAACACCCTTAGAAGAATTTGCCTGCTAAAGCATTTCACTTACAAGTACCTGGAAGTGACTTTTATCAGAACAGCATCGCGAGCTAAAAAGTGTGGATTTTATCACTTGCTTAGAGTATTAAATTTAATAACCCCCATTGACAAAAACGTAACACCCAGTAAAATAGGTAAATTGGTAACAGGCAGTTGGGTAACTTCAAAGTCAGATGTTGGTTCAAACACGCATAAGGCCATTTTAACAGTTCAATTTTACAGCCCATCATTCTTGCATCTTGCCAAGAAAGTGGGAAGGAATTTTTTATAAACATAATTCCAGCATAACTCTCATAGCTGAATAATGTCAATTTCTTTGATAGGACCAACAAATGGATGGTTTTTGCAGCTATCTCAAGATATTTTAAATTACAATAGGAGCAACTTTATTGCATTTCAAAATTTGAAGTTTAAATATTGGAATGTCAAGTTAGTAATAAATCAAAATCTATACCTAAGGTTTACCTTTTAGAAAATGTTGCCCCCCAAAAAAATATTTTTAAATCATGTATCAAATTTCAATTATCCACAGGTCACCAAAAACCTGCAATGTGAGGATCATATACAATATTTGAATCAAAGCTAATTTTTCCTTGACATCTTAAGTCATTGTGTATAAAGTTAGCCTCCTGAGGAGCTAGAATTGCAGGTGTCTAAGGTTTTAGAGATGCTCAGCAGTTGGCTCTCTCCAGCCCCTATCTATCTGTTATCTGAAATTTTACCACCACAACATCTTTTTTTAATCCGTTTTTTGTTTTGTTTTGTTTTGTTTTTTGAGACGGAGTCTCATTTTGTTGCCCAGGCTGGGGTGCAGTGCTGGAGCTCACTGTAACCTCCACCTCCCAGATTCAAATGATTCTCCTGCCTCAGCCTCCCAAGTAGCTGGGATTACAGGCAGGTACCATCATGCCCATCTAATTTTTTTTTTTTTTTTTTTTTTGAGATGGAGTCTCGCTCTGTCCCCCAGGCTGGAGTGCAGTGGTGCGATCTCGGCTCACTGCAACCTCCGTCTCCTCGGTTCATGCCATTCTCCTGCCTCAGCCTGCCAAGTAGCAGGGACTACAGGCGACTGCCACCATGCCTGGCTAATTTTTTGTATTTTTAGTAGAGATGGGGCTTCACCATGTTAGCCAGGATGGTCTCGATATCCTGACCTCATGATTCACTCGCCTCGGCCTCCCAAAGTGCTGGGATTACAGGTGTCAGCCACTGCGCCTGGCCCTAATTTTTGTATTTTTAGTAGAGACAGGGTCTTCGTTGGCGAGGCTGGTCTCGAACTCTTGACCTCAAGTGATCCACCCACCTTGGCCTCCCAAAGTGCTGGGGTTACAGGCGTGAGCCACCATGCCCGGCCTCTATTTGACCCTTCTTAAGGCAGGTACCACCAGCTCTTTCAGTATCTCCACCCTAGTACAGGGCCTAGAGAAAGTAACTGAGTCAGTTGAAACTACTAGAGGAAGAAGTGAAAAAGGCCATGACAAGAGATGGGAGACTGATGAGAAGAAAATGGTGGCAAAATAATCATCGCTGCTGCACTTGGGCAGATCAGCCTTGGTTTGCAGCTACGTCTCTTTTCTATCAATTCTTAAATGTTAATGAAGTGCCAGCTTATATTTAGTTCAGGACAACATATACGTTAAATCTACTTTTTAAAATTCTGTGAAGCCAAATATAATCAATATCTCAATTATCCAGTTTTGGATGATCTGCACTTCGACTTCAGACCATTAGCTCACAACATAAATAAAATCTGCAGAATGTTACTACTTGGCCAACCAAAACTAATGGAAAAAGTGGCAAAATGACTTCTACCTGTATATCATCTTACAATTTGCCAAGTAGTTTCACATCTCCTGCTTGAATACTGAACTCAGCAAAAAAGGAAAACTCACGATGGCTCACACCTGCAATCCCAGCACTTTGGGAGGCCGAGGCGGGTGGGTCACCTGAGGTCAGGAGTTCGAGACCAGCCTGGCCAACATGGTAAAACCCTGTCTCTACTAAAAACACAAAAATTAGCCGGGCATGGTGACAGACACCTGTAATCCCAGCTACTCAGGAGGCTGAGGCACAAGAATTGCTTGAATCCGGGAGGCGGAGGTTACAGTTAGCTGAGATTGTGTCACTGCACGCCAGGCTGGGCAACAGAGCAAGATTCTGTCCAAAAAAAAAAGGAAAGGAAGAAAGAAAGAAGAAAAACTGATGTTTCAGAGCAAATTTGGAGACTGAATAAAATTTAATTATTTCCAAACTTCCAAAACCAGTTAATAAGGGAAGAAGAAAGAAAAACTAAGAAAAATAAATGTATGATAGGTTTCTTCAAAAAGCTTTGCAGTTCTCATAATACCTTGACTTTGTTTGGCTTAAGATGAAGACTGTAAAAAGGGGTGATTTCCTATTTAAATACAATATTGAAAGTGCACACAAGATAAACTTCCTCTGGCCATTTCTGGATTATTATCAAAGCACAGAGTCCTTTATAGTCAAAGAAAAATCTGTTGATATGTACATGGTAAAAAACAAAACAAAACAAAAAAAAAACACTGTGACACCATTCTATGATTAAATAAAAAAGAATGAGGAAAGGCTGGTAATTCAAACTTCCTTCACGGTAAGAAATGTCTACATTCCTTTCCTTCTAGCTCTCTGCACCTTCTCATCTCCTATTCACTCCTCAAACCATGCAATCAGGTTATACATCATTTTTCTACAACTACTGAACTGGCCAAGATTAACAACGACCACATGAATGCCAACCCAAACACCATGTTCAGTGGTCACGTTGCTCAGCTCTGTGGAGGGCAACACTACTGACTCCTCCCCCCAGGGTTGTCACTGGTGCTAATCAAATATCTCCAGACTTCTACTCTCGGGACACATGACAGGCGTACATATCCTCACCCTCTTTGAAGTGGTGGTAGACCATATGACATAATTTGGCCAATGAAATGTGAATGGAAATAACATAGGCTGAAGTTTTAAGAGCTAATACATGCTTCTCCATAACTTTTTCCCTCTGCCATGGCAACCAGCAATGTTTCCAACAGTACTTGCGTGATACTATGACATACATATTAATATACTGGTTTTCATCCACAGTTTCTGGCTCACAACTCCCATAGTCCTTATCACTTCATGTTGGGGCACTTTTAGGCCTCAGAAAACTAATCTCTCTCTCACTGACCTTCTCCTGCCTTCCTTTCACCTGCCCCTTTTTCTCCCCAAGGAAGGCCTTAGAAACTAAAAACATACTCAGATATCCCCCTGCCTTTCCGTCCTGAAACTGACCGTAAACAAATTCTAGGACCTTCCTTGTCTGATGGCAGGTCCTAAGGCCCCTGTCTTAGGAGTGCTGCCCCAGACCCTGGAGGAAGGAATGCTGCACAGAGAGGCTGAGAAGAATCTGGACAGGCCTTGGTAGTTTTCCCCACTCCATACTTCAGTCATGCCTATCCAATGAAGTCTCCATAAAAGGCCGAAGGGGACTGGGTTTAGAGAGCTTCAGATAGCTGAACATGTGGAGGTGCCTGGAGGCATCCCGGGAGGACATGGAAGATCTGCGCCCCTTCCCCTATACCTCTCCCTAAGCACCTCTTCATCTGTATCCTTTGCAATATCCTTTATAATAAAATGGTAAACCTGTGTTTCCATGAGTTCTGTTAGCCGCTCTAGCAAATTAGTCAAACCCAAACAGCAGATCATGGGAACCCCAACTTGACGCTGGTTGGTCAGAAGTTCCAGAGGCTCAGACTTGCAACTGGTATCTGAAATGGAAGGCAGTCTCACGGGACTGAGCCCTGAACCTGTGGGATCCGATGCTGTCTCCAGGTAGACAGTGTCAGAATTCAATTAAAGGACATTCAGTTGGTGTGCACTGCAGAACTGACTGCTTGCTTGCTGGTGGGCAGAAATCCCCACACATCCGGTGTCAGATTTGCTTTGTGAGAGTATAGTGGGGGAAGCACAGTTGGAGTTTTTCCACATTCAAGCTGCCTTGTCAGCTTGGGTCTCACAGTGAAAATGACATAAAGAAGAATCCCCAAATGACCTGTGATGAACATGTCCCACGTGTGATGATATGGTACAGAGCCCAAAACAGCCTGTAATTAATATCCGCATGAGGAAGAAATAAATCTTTGTTATTTCTAGTCCCCGAGATTATGACTTCTTGTTACGACATCATAACCTAGCCTATACTTGAATTCTATCCTCCTTCCATTAGCTTGTGGACCACACCCTTCTGATTCCTTGCTTCCCTTCCCCCTGTTCCTGCTCCAAAATCCATTCTGCAGCCACCTCCTAGATGCTGTGCAAGGCAGCCTCTAAGATGGTACCCAATGATCCCACCGCCTGGTAGTCCAGATTCTTGCAGAATCCTGTCCCCTAGAGTATGAGGCAGATCAAGGGACTCATTTCTAATGAATAAAATATGGCAAACGTGATGGGACATCACTTCTGAGATTGCGTTTACAAAAAGACTGTAGCTTCTACTTTGTCCACATTATCATTCACTGCGAGGAAGGCAAGCTAGCTGCCCTATGGAGAGGACCAGGTAGTGAGGTATGAATGAGGCCTTCTGCCAAAAGCCGTGAGGAACCAAGACCTACCCAAAACCACGTGAGCGAGCTTGGAAGTGGCCTTAACGATTCACTCTTTGTTCCCATTGCTTATCTAGTCACGGACTGCACATAGTGGCCCTCAACCCTGGCCATAAAGAACTCTGGAAAAATCTTTACTCTGCAAGCTCCACCCAGACTTGCTGAACCCACTATGAGGGGTTGTGGCCAGATCATGTGTGATTAAAGAATAAAAAGTCCACAGGTGTTTCTGATACATCTAGCAAGGGTCAGAACCACTGCTTTAGAGAATCACTCAGCCCAGCAACTGGATGATGAGGAAATGCCCAGAGAAATGAACTGACTGGGCCAAGATCTTATAGCTTGTGGCCAACGTGGAGTTTTGACCCTATTCCCCTGACTACTAGACAGGTGTTACTCCCCCACGCCACAGTGCCTTCTCTACTGGGGTCTCTTCTGAGCTCAACACTCTGAGAAAACATACAAGAAAGGCACGGCCCTACCTTCAAGGAGCTGCCTGCAAAGGATCTACAAATTAGAAGGGAAAGGAGCCCGTCAGAACATGCCTCTCCCATAAGCTGTAAGCAGCAGCCAAAGAATGGAATAGGGGCTCCAGTTCTTGTAAATTAGGTGTGGCCCTTGGGCTTCTGGGAAGTTTCCAATGTGGGCTGGCAAGTCTAGGCATTCTCTTGGCACAAAATCACCAAACAGTAAAGAGGTATCCACTTAGGTGAGTGACTGGGCAGACATTACTTAAGAAACTTAAAGGACTTCTTTAAGCAAATCCCAGCCACAGCTGAAGTGAGGGCCGGTGGCCACCAGCCATGGCTAGCCACCCACTGCCTGACAGCAGCTCAGAGGTTTCACCATCCCAGACAGGCATGCCGCCCCAGTTATTTTACCCTTCACTTAGGGCCACCGTCACCTTGCCATGGCCCTAAGCAAACTATCCTTGGCAAAGCAATAACAGCCCCAGATGGAGAAATGACACACTATTCCAACAAACTTTTCAAAGGAAAAAAAATAGATATTTCTGAGTTTGTTTTTTGTGGGCAGCTGGAAAAGAAAATAAATCCACCAAATACCAACACCTCTCCAAAAAGTGTGTTGCCAGGACCATGATGACTGGTGTTAAGAATGCGAGTTTCCGGCAGAGAGAATGTGACACATCGCTGAGTCAAAGGCAGGCCCAGCCCTGGCTGAAAACCTTTGTCAGAACTGGGTTATGCTTTCACTGTAAGAAGTTTAAAAGGAGGGCAATGGTGAAGTCACATCCATGAGTCACTTTCCCACATGCTATGCTCACTTTTCAACAGGATCAACAGACCAAGTACCCACAGGGTCTCCCTCAGACTGTGAGCTGTTGAGAGCTCTTCGGGGAATACCGTCTTCCATTCTAAGTCATAAGCACTGTACCCACCCACTCCCTATAAATAACCCAGAGAAATTAAGATTGCACAAAATGGTAAAGACAGTAAGCATTTGTGGATGAAAATGGGGGAAAGGGAGAACGAAGAGGCCAAAATCGAAACTGCATGATGTTCATTCTTGTTCTCTTCAACTTTGTTTTGTGAGCAGATAACTGGTCTGGATGCAGATGTCTGTACTAGGAACCTGAGTCTATGAGGCTTGAGAATAATCTTGACTGACAACTTCCAGGCTGTGCTGCACACACACCAAGGGTTTCAAGGTCAGCAGGTAACAGTGACCTGTCCCCTGTTCATCCCAGAGATGCCTTAGCAAACTGCAAAAACTCTGGGGCAGGCAGCTCAGACTTGCTTGTTGCCTTCCTAGGAGAGAACACTATCTTCTAGATCAAAATGGATCATAAGTGGAAATGACAAGAATGGGTGCTTCATCTGCAGAAATTTGGGAACTGAGGGATTAGACATTCCCATGCACAGGAGGAAGAGGTGCAGACTAGAGGGAGAGGGTGTGGGTATGAATGGAGCAGGGCGGGGAGGGAGGAATCATTGCACAGAGCCCGGGGCATCTTCCTCCTCAGTCCAGGCTCTCGGAAGTCTGGCTTTGAGTGGGGGCCATCATCTCAGGGTACCAGGGATACCTAACAAGTACAAGGAGAGGAATCAACAGTCATGTATTGGGCTCAATCCTCTCCCAGACAACTTAACACAATTTCAGAACAAGAGTAAACTTTAAGTAAGCTTAACTTCCGGGGCAAAATATCCTGAGCCCTAAATAAAATTTCCTTTACTACTGTTGGTTTTTGAAACTGACATTTATTGAGGCACAAAAACATTCATTCTCTGATCTAAATGGCTAGAATAGTTAAACATTGATATGAATGAGGGGTTAGCAAACTTTTTCAATAAAGACCCATATAGTATATATTTTAGTTGTGGGCCAAAAGGCAATATTGAGGGTATCATAGAGGGTACTTAATGAGAGAAAACAATTTCACACACATTTTTCATTGACAAAATTCAAAACATAATATTAATAACAAAGTATAATTATTTGTATATACGCCTCCTAATGTAAAGAATGATATTCTTTTGGTAGAGAGATGACAATTTGCTTAATTGGGACTCAAAGTTAGTATTCCTTATGATCAAAATCAACTGCAAATTTATCAAAATAATAAAAAGATCAGTGGTTGCCAAGGATTAGGGGAGAAGGAAGAATGAATAGGTGGAGCATAGAGGATTTTTAGAGCAGTGAAAATACTCTGTAGGATGCTGTAATGGCAGATACATGCCATTATTCATTTGTCCAAACCCACAGAAAGTACAACATCGAGTCAGCAATATAAACTATGGACTCTGGACGATGATGATGAGTCAATGTAGGTTCATCATTTATAACAAATTACCCCTCTGATGTGGGAGTGGTAATAGATAATGGAAGAAGCTGTGCACATTTGGGGGTAGGGAGTATACGGGCAATATATCTATTTCCCTTCATTTTGGCTGTGAATCTAAAAATTATCGAAAAATAATGTTTATTGTTAAAAAAAAAAAAAACTAAACATGCAACTACTACATGGCTTAGTAACTGCACTCCTGGGCATTTATTCAAGAGAAATAAAAACATATGTTTATACCCTCCCCCCACCCCACAAAAAAAGAATTGCAAATGTTACTCTGCTAATGCTAATCTGTAATGAGATTTTACATATTTCATCTTTGAAAATGTCTTTTCAAACACCTATTTGTGTATGGAAAAAATACTGCTATCCAGGAGCATATGATTTTATTTAAGCATATTCATTACTTGGATGGCATTTAAAAACTTTTATTATATTCTTCTCTTGATATCCTCCTTTTAGTATGTTGCTACATTTCAGATTCTTCACTTGCAATTAAAGTTAAGTGGAAGCTCTTCAACTGCACAGTTAAATAGATTTTGAATTATAGAAATTTCCTTTCTACTTGCATTGTGGTCCAAAAGCACTGCTGGTGCAGCTGTCCCCTGGTATCCATGGGAGATTAGTTCCAGGACCTCCCTCAGATTCCAAAAACTGTGGATATTCCAGTCCCTAGTATAAAATGTCATAGTAGTTGCTTATCATCTATGCATATCCTCTTGTATATTTTAAATAATCTCTAGATTACTCACAATACCTAATACAATGTAAATGCTATGTAAATAGTTGTTATACTGTATTGTTTAGAGAATAATGATCAAAAAGTGTCTGTGAATGTTCAGTACAGATGCCATTTGTTTCTCCCAGATATGTTTGATTCAAAGTTGGTTAAAATCACAGATGCAGAACTCATGGATATGGAAGGTCACCAGTACTTAGGTGAGCCAAGAAAATGTATCTGCTACAATTGGTATGCAAACAGAGATCTCATTTCTTATTTTCACTTTTGACAGCATAAGAAGTGTATAAAGCATCTTAATATTACTAGTGATTAAAACAGTGTTAGGTGGCATCTAAGTGACTTTACTTCAATATTAAGTTTCACATGTAAGCACTGTTTTGCCTTATAGTTTTATGTTGAATTCATTGTCAACTCTGCAGCTAAAGCTAATTTTCAAAGCCATTCAGTCTTCAATAATAGTAGCTAAAGTCAATTTATCCTATTCAGAAAAAAATAAATCTTAGCCCTCAGACAGGGTCTCGTTCTGTAGCCCAGGGTGGAGGGCAGTGGCGTGATCACAGCTCTCTGCAGCCTCGACCTCCTGGGCTCAAGGAATCCTCCTGCCTCAGCCTCTGGAGTAGCTGGGACTACAGGCATGCCACCATGCCTGGCTATTTTATTTTTAATTTTTTGTAGAAATGGGTTCTCTCTAGTTCGCCCAAGCTGGTCTCGACCTTCTGGACTCAGGCAATCCTCTCAGCCTCCCAAAGTGCTCAAGGCTAAGAAGAGTCTTAAACAATTTTGTTTTATCTGAACACATTTCTTCAGCTGCTGCAATCAAGCATGATTTAATTAATTCACCATCCTGGCTTGGATAACAAAGGAGTCACTTGGAAATTTACTTTGTTTGCAGCTGAATTTTCTTTTGTGTGTAAAGAAATTCTGCTATAATGAAATATTTGATTTTAAATTTTCTAACTTTTCACCACTGCATTTCTGTGAGTTGAAAATATTGTGGTAAGTGATTAGCCTGGTAATGTCAGCATACCGTATATTCTTTGAGCACAGTTATAGTCTCATTACATAATAAACACAATGCTTTGCCATCTAATTTAATAACAAAATAATCCATACTCCACTATGCCTTTAAAGTATGACATTCAAAGTCTACTTTTCTGTTCTTATGACATCAAGGATTTCCACTAATAAAAAATAAAAAAAGTCACTGTAAGTTAATACACATGCCACTAAAAACACTGACAATTTCTAAGTTTAAAATAATTAAATGTGGTAACTGTGATTTTTGGTGTGCCAAGCAGCAGTGAAAAGTGATCACAGAGCTACATGCAGTCTCTGTCACAACTCAACTCTGCCATTACAGGAAGAAAGCAGTTATAGACAACATATAAACAAGTGAGCATGGTTGTGATTCAATACAATTGTATGATATTAGAGCCAAAAACCATATAGAAAAAATTAATAGATAAGACTACATAAAATTTAAAATCTTCTGCAAAGCAAATACATGTAAACAAAATAAAAGAAAAATAGGGAAAATATTGATTATAGGTTGGTATATAGACAGATATCAGAAAGTTCATAGTATTATACAAAGAGTTCAACAGAAAAAGATACATGACCTAGTAGAAAACTGGCCTGAAAATAGGAGGAAAAAAACACAAACAGCCATAAACTACTAATATTTAACCTCACTGTTATTTAAAACAGATTATTTTCATCTGTCAGACTGATAAAAAGAATGACACAGAGTGAAACTGAAAATATAAATAATCCTATATCTAGTGAAGCAAAATTTTTCAAAAATTTTCTCATAAATAAAAGACCAGGACCAAATGTTCACTAGTTACTTCTAACAAACATTTAAGAAAGATAGAAAACCCATCTTATAAAAACTCTTCAAAGTATACAGGAAGAAGAAACTCTTCCCAACTTGTTTTTGGAGGCCATCATAATCATGACACCAAACCCTCACAGACCAATATTCCTCATCAACATATATGGAAAAATTCTTTAAAAGGGTCCACAAATCAAACTCATAATATAGAAAAAGGCTAATACATCCTGACAAAGTAGGATTTTTTTTTTTTCTGTAGAGAAACAGGGTGACAAGGTCTTACTCTGTCACCCAGGCTGGAGAGCAGTGACATGATCATCACTGTAACCTCAAACTCCTGAGCTCAAGTAATCCTCCCACATCTGCCTCCTGAGTAGCTTGGGCTACAGGCATGCACCACCACACCCAGCTAATATTTTTATTTTTTGTAGAGATGGAGTCTCGTTGTGTTACCCAGGATGGTCTCAAACTAATGGCCTCAAGTGATCTTCCTGCCTCAGCCTTCCAAAGCTGGGATTACAGGTATAACCACCATGCCTCGCCTCAAGTGGAATTTATCCTAGTAACGCAAGGTTGGTTTAACATTTAAAACTTAATTGATTTAATTAACCATACTGACAGAATAAAGGAATAAAAAATAATTGTATTTTTATTGATGATCACACTACATACAGAAAATGCATTTGGCAAATACAACAAGCCTTCATGATAAAAGAAAACACTCAGTAAATTAATAATATAAGATAATTTCCTCATTTTGGACCCCGTTTCTACAATGATTATTTTGGTAATGTGTTATACTGATTGGTAAAATAACATACTTTCACCCTAAAACTTAGAACAAAAGGCAAAGATGACCACTGTCACCACTCCTGTTCTACATTACACTAGCAGTCCTGGCTAGTACAATATAGCAAAAGGGGAGAAGCAAAAATACTGGAGAGACATAATACTAACTGTATTTGACATGACATGACTAAGAAGAAAATCCCAACAATCCAAGTTGGGAAAAAATTACCCATGTGTCTTCTGTGTTTCTGCATATCTTTATCAGCTTTTCCTCTGGCCTGTCTTTTCAAGAATGTTTATACAGCACACAGTCTTGGAAAACAGATAGTATCTCCTTCTGTGGCAAAGGAAAGATTTGTTTGCTATCCAGGGAAATGAAAATAACATCTCCCTCTGGCACAAAGATTAGGCAGAGTTGGCTAGAAGCCTCTTTTAAAGAATGTTATTTCCTAAGTTCAGGGTTCCTCAACTGCGACAGAAACCTACTACATGAGTAACATCGACCTGGGCTACTCTGCATTACCCCATGAAGCTTAGGGAGTGTGGAGACCCAATCTGAACATGAAGCTCATGCTGCCTGCTATGCCATGGTAATAAAGTTCTTTATCTCTTACCCAGGATTCTCCTGTCTTCTGTCGGCATCCATGAAACTGTGGGAGGCTAACTTTTTAGCCTGCAAGCAAGATAAAATCTCAAACCTTTCACAGTTCCTGACAATATGAGTTTGAGGTTACCAGACTAATGTGTGAATTCTGAAATTTTGGATGCTGCAAGGTCACTAAATATAAATTAAATGTATTTCTATATATTAGCAGAAAACTCAATTTAAAGTTATATTACATTTATGTAAGTATAAACAATATACAATACTTAGAGGCTGGGTGCAGTGGCTCACGCCTGTAATCCTAGCACTTTGGGAGGCCAAGGCAGGTAAATCACGAGGTCAGGAGTTTGAAACCAGCCTGGCCCAACATGGTGAAACTCTGTCTCAACTAAAACTACAAAAATTAGCCAGGCATGGTGGCGAGTGCCTGTAGTCTCAGCTACTCAGGAGGCTCAGGCAGGAGAGTCACTTGAACCCAGGAGGAGGAGGTTGCAGTGAGCCAAGGTCATGCCATTGCACTCTAGCCTGGGCGACAGAGCGAGACTCCATCTCAAAAAAAAAAAAAAAGAATATACAGTACTTAGAAATATATTTAACAAAACATGTTCAGAAATCTCTATACTGAAAACTATAAAACATATATAAATGTAGAGATATACCATGTTCATGGATTGAAAAAATAAATATTGTTAAGGCATCAATTGTCCTAAAATTGAGCTATGGCAGCAGTTTTCAAACCCTTCATTCTCCTTGACACTCTTAAAAACAACTGAGGATCCCCCAAAAATTTCAATATTTATGTAGTTTATAGCTATCAAAATTTACCAGAGAAGGAATTTAAAATTGAAAAATGTTAAAATATTAATTCATTTAAAATTAACAAGCCCATTAAATGTTAAAATAATTTTTATTTTTCCTAAAATAAAATGTATTAAGCTTTGCATTGTTTTACACTTTTGCAAATATCATTAATGTTTAGCATAAAAGAAGACAGCCTGATTTGCCTATCTGCTTCTGCATTCAATCTGCTGCAATATCACACGTTATGTATCCTCTGGAAAACTCCATTGTACTCCTGAGACAACGAGTGTGAAAGCAAATAATGCCTAAGTATTATTATGAAAATAGTTTTCACCAGGTGCTCCAGATTCAAGACAATGCAAATTGTAACCACATCAGACTTAGAAAAAAAAAAAGAAACTGACAAACTAATTATATAATTCGTACAGCAATATGAAGAGCCTGTAAATGTAAAAAAGTGGTTTTGAAAATGCAGAACAAAATTGAGGGCTTATACAACTTGATTTGAAGACTTACTTTTGAAGCTACAGTACTCAAGACAGTGTGGGACAGGAGTCCCCCCTTATCTGTGGTTTGCTTTCTGCTTACCCATGGTTTCAGTCTCATAACATTAAATGGATATAAACAATTCAGAAGTTTAAAATTCCGGAAATAAACAATTCGTAAGTTTTAAATTCCAGAAGTAAAGAATTCATGATTTAAATTCCGAGTAGTGTGAAATCTGTCCTGCTGTGTCCCACCTGGGACATGACTCACGCCTTCTTCCAGCATATCCACACTGCATATGCTACCCACACATTCGTCACTTAGTAGCTATCTTGTTATCAGATAGGAAAATCATAGCATAGAGGGTTTTGTACTATCCAGTTTCAGGCATCCACTGGGGGTCTTGGAACATATCCTCTCATGGATAAGGAGGCGATTACTGTACTAGCATTAAGGATCAACAACAGATCAACAGAATAGCTGGAAACTCCCAAATAGACTCACATATATATGGTCAACTGATTTTTTGCTAAAAGGTGCCAAAGCATTCCAATGGAGAAAAGAAACTCTTTTCAACAAATGATCCTGAACAACTAGATACCAGTATAAAGAAAAAAAATGAAGCATCCTGGATTCTCACCTTACACTACACTCAAGTGAACTCAAAGTTAATCCTAGACCTAAACACAGAAGCTAAAACAACAAAGCTCTAGAAGAAATCATAGGAAAATATCTTTATAATTTGACGGTAGGCAAAGATTTATTGAGCGACACACAGAAATCAATAATCATACAAAATCAGACTTCATCAAAATTAAAAACTGCTCACCAAAAGACACTGTTAAGAAAACTAACACAGTAAGAGGAAAAAAATGCTGTGTGTGTGTGTGTGTGTATGAGACAGACAGATAAAAGATTGGTATCCAGGATATATATTAATAAAAAATTCCAACTCATTAAGAAAAAACAAGCTGATTAATAAATGAGCAAAATATTCAATAGACATTTCACAAAGGAGAATATACAGATGGTTAATGTGTACATTAAAAGCTATTCAATATCATTAGTCATCAGGGAAATGCAAATTAAAAACACGATGAGATACTACTATACACTCAGAAGAATGATTAACATGAAGAAGACTGACAATACTATACTGTAAGCCCAGATGTGGTGCAACCAGAACTTTCATCCACTCCTAGTAGAAAAGTTAAAATGGTAAACCGCTTTGGAAAAAACATCTGAGAGTTTCTTATAAAACTAACCACATACCTACTTTATACACAGAAATTCTACTCCTAGGTACTTACCCAACAGAATTGAAAGCATATGTCCACAGGAAAACTTTCACAAGAATGATCATGGCAACTTTATTTATAATAGCCCCAAACTAGAAACAACCCAGGTATTCATCAACAGATGACTGGACAAACAAATTGCCATATACTTATACAACGGAATACTACTTAACAATAAAAAGGAATGAACTGCTTTTTGAATGAATACAACAGTATTAACAAATTCCAAAAATAGTATGGTAAGTAAAAAGCCTTCTACAAAAGGGTACACATTGTATAATCTCACTTACATGAAGTTTCTAGAATAGTGAAAACTATGGTGAAAAAAATCAGAAGAGTGGTTGTCTCTGGGGTAGGACTGAGAAAACTGATGAGATAACTTAGATACTGGCCAAGTCCTCTACCTTGATAGAGTTTTGGATTACATAAGTATACATTTCTCAAAATTCAAAGGGTGCATGTAAGATTTGTACATTTCAGTACGCTGTAAATTTGACCTTAAAAATAACACTATAAGCAAATACTGACCTCTAGTTAATGACATGCATGCTAAAGTGTTTATAGGTAAAAATAATACTCATGATGTGTGCATCTTAGTCTGAAAGGCGTTAAGAAAATAGGGTGGATTAATGGATGGACCAGAATCATCAATCCATCTTGTAATATATATTTGTAAGATTTTTAAAACCCACCACATTTGGTTAGAAAAAGGAAGTCTTTCCTAAATATAGACTGAATTATCTTCCATAAACACTTCAATTGCCTTATCCATAATCATCCCTCAAAGGAATGTGTCCTACCAACTCGTTTCTACAATTCAGTACCAGGAAAAACATCCTGGTTATTGGTCTATGATCTGATATAATCAAATACATGGTTACAATTAGTTTTCAGTTTTGATTCATGTAATTGTTTGCAAGAGCTATTTCAGAAAAAAAAACTTATGAAAGTAATATAATTTTTAATTTTTGAAAAGGCTGCCAAACAAGAACATTTCAATCACTATAACACGAGTTTTTTTAAAAACGTAAACCTTGTACTATTTTTTGTTTGAAGACCAGTGGCCCTTCTGATCCCCTCATTTTTTCTTTGAATAAGAAAATAATTCATGCTCTGGTCACTTTGCTATTAAAAACCACAGTTAGCCATGACAAATGCATTTCTTTACACACACACACACACACACACACACACACACACACACACACACCCCAAGATGATTTCAGCACAGCCCAAATTAAGATATAAACCTAAATGGCAAAATAATTGTACCATTATACTTTGGGCTTAAATTGTCCTCCATAATAATCAAAAGCCACATGTTACTAAAATCAAAAGAAACTTACCTTGAATGCAAATATCCCTACAGATACGTCAATTATCTGTGTGTATTCTAGGACTCCAGTGAGTTTTTTAAAAATAGGGGGAAATTAAAAGGAAAAGGATCCATAACACAACTGTCATTTAGCCTCTCCACATTTATTTCCTCTCAACCCACTTCTAACACAATTTTGGAATCCTAAATTCTCATCCCAGCCTGCAACAGAGCGTAAGCTAACTTATATAATCCCTGGTTTTAGCAGTTGAACAGTAGAAGGGTAAAATATGTGGGAGTGAAATGGAGTCTACAGTTTAAAAATAGGTCCATGTGCACAGTCCAAGGTCAGCCTCCAAGAGACAAGCTATGAAAAAAATCTCTGACATTGCCTGAACCAACAACATGTAGAAGAACTTGGATTTCTTATTCCAAACTTCTCTTAGCTATTTTCTTTCTTTAAGAACTGAGTTGAAGGCCAGTCTTCCTGCCAGAGGTCTAGAAATAGCTTGTCTTCCTATTTGCCATAGATGTATCTAAAGTCTAGAAGGCATTTCTCTGTTGTTTTAGGGATGTGTCTGGTTTTTTTCTCAGACATTCATGCCATTTCTCTTTGTCAGCTGAAAAGCTTTTATGCTCAAAATTTCACTTCAGAGTTAGTTTGAAAAGTCTATTATAATTATTTGCTAAATGGAAAAAAGTCTCCCTCTTGCAAAGTCATCTTATGATTCCCTTAAATGACATGTATTTGGTATTTGAACATGTATGTATCTGTAACTGAATCTGACCCCCCTGCATTTCCACTTCTTCAGGCCCAGACTTCTTAAACACAGCCTCTCAAATCCAAAGGCTAACACTGACAGTGTCTGGCTCCATTGTTTTAATCCTATAGAGGTTCTCTGTCTTTTATCCAAATTTTCCAGATCAGCCCTTCCACCGGGCACCACGGACATGGCAAGCCTAAACCAGAAAAGGAGTCTCTTTTAAGGTGTTTGAAATTAGATCCCTAGGCTTGCTTGAAGTTTCCATGTTCGTTCTTTTGATTTATGGGTCTCATTACTGGGGAAGGCTGAAATATCTCTTCTTTTTCTCCCTTAGTGGCTTCAAAGCACTGTATGCTTGATTACCCAAGTACATTAAAACTAATTTAAATCATCATCTTAAGCACTAATGTGTTCAACAAACCAGAAAAGACCTTGGAATCCAAAATATATGGTCACATTTTATACTTAATAGGACACAAAGTAACAAATCCATCAACAAAATGGTATAGCTTTTTATGGGCACAGGCAAAAAACACTTCTTAAATGTTGCATTGCCTAGTGCTGCCTTTTAAAGGTGAAATTCACATAGTCCTTTTCCTTCTGCTCCTGTAAGACAAACTGAATTTAATGAAGATCACTTGTAAGGATAACTTCAAGTGGCAGTAAACGTGTATGGCTATGAAAATAACAAGATAAAGGCCCACATTTGTATAAACCCGAGCTAAAATTATAAGACAGCATCACACATTTTCCAACCTCTCCTGCAGCACTGCCATTTGAACGCATGCAGGTCATATTCAGCACTTCTTTAGCTTAAATGGCAATGCTTTTTCTCCCGCGACATTTATAGTAAGGTACCATTCTCAAAAGAAAAATAAACGCACTGAATTAGTACCAGTGAAACAGAATTTCTGGAATCAAATATATAATCAAAAAACTGGAGAGAAACTGCTGATCTGTGCTGAAAGCTGTATCAAAATATGAAATTCACTAAAGTATTTTTTAACATGCCATTGACAGCAGCTATCAATTTAAAACACAAATGTAAGAAAATACGCAAAATTTATCTTTATCTTCTTGCATATTTATCACTATAAATCAGTGATTCCGTATCTGGAAAATATTTCAGAATATTCATTCTTGAAAAGAAGGGAGGAAAAAAGGGAAAACAGGAAGACCTAACTGTTTGATTCAGTGGAAGGTACTACGTTTAGACGTCATTAGATGAGTTTTGCTCCTGGCTTCGATTAGGCAAATCACTTAAACACTGGAAGCTTTAATTTCTCATCTGTAAAACAAAGGAGGTGGGGTAGTAGACTTCTAATTTTCTTTTAGCCTCTAAGAACCTATAGTCAATGGTCTTTTGCAAAATTAGTTGAAATAATAATGTAATTAATAATTGAATTTTAATGCTAACATAATTATATTACTCAATGTTTATTACTTTTATAAATATTAATGAATTTCTATATATTTCATTATAGTTATTACTAGTCTACAAGAGTTTTAGAGAGACCATGAAATGCTTCTCATTAACTGTTAAATGGCCTGGAATGAATTGAGAAGTCCCAGTTTATCCCAGGCCAAAGTAATTGGAAACCAAAGAGGGAAACACTCCTAGATTTCTTACTTTTATGATTAGGTAGAGCACAGAGGATTTTTAAGACAGTGATAATACTCATTATGATACTATAATGATAGATAGATGTCATTATACATTTGTCCAAACCCACAGAATGTACAAAACCAAGGGTGAACCCTAGGACTTTGGGGAATAATGATGTGTCAATGTAGGTTCATCATTTGTAGCAAATGTACCACTCTGGTAGGAGATGTTGATAATGGGAGAAGCTATGCCTATGGGAGAGGGAGAGGGGTTGGAGGGGCCAGGGTATATAGGAAGTCTGGACCTTCCTCTCCAATTTTGCTGTGAACCTAAAACTGCCCTTAAAAATTGAAATCTTTTAGGCCAGGCACAGTGGCTTACGCCTGTAATTCCAGCACTTTGGGAGGCCGAGGCAGGCAGATCACTTGAAGTCAGGAGTTCAAGACCAGCCTGACCAACATAGTGAAAGTCCATCTCAATTAAAAATGCAAAAATTAGCTGGGTGTGGTGGTATGCACCTTTAATCCTACTCGGGAGGCTGATGCAAGAGCATCGCTTACACCCAGGAGGCAGAGGTTGCAGTGAGCCGAGATCACACCACTGCACTCCAGCCTGGGTGACAGAGTGAGACTCCGTCTCAAAAAAAAAAAAAAAAAAAAGCCTGTTTTAAAAACTATATATTTTGAGCCGGGAGTCAACCTGAAAGAGCTTACAATGACTAAAGGTGAACCAATTTGAGCAAGAAAATAATAATATAACCTGAAAAATAAAACAAATGAGGCTAAGGTACTATAACTAAATGATTAAATAAATACATGAGTGAAAAGGGAGAAATTCTCCATACAGAAAACTTACAAATAGTATATGAAGACACATTCTCCCCAATAAACCAATTTCCCTTAGCATCACACTTTCTTCTTTACTTGGGCCTCTGTCGTCTTGGCTCTACACATTTTCTTTTAGACAATAAGTTTATTGCCAACAAAATATGTAGTTGCCAAATAGTAAATCCAGTCCCTAGACTCACATGTAACACTAGATTTTAATTATTTGGGTTTTTAAAAAAATCCATTTCCCTTAGCATTCAACAATAGGGGTTTGGTCTGGTTCCTATTTCCCATTCACTTACAGAGATGATGTTTAAATATGTTTAAGTAATCTAATTCAGTCTTAGCTAGGTATGAACCATATTAAAATTGGTTTACCATTTTAAAAAGTAAACATTAGAGGCCACCTCTTCAAAGAATCATTGCATCACTAAATATTTTTTCCAAATACCACATACCCAAGTATTTGGCAATCAGTAAACTTTGGAATGAGAGAGCTGATGGGTTTTTCCCATAGCAATGGTCGAATGACGTGGCCCTCCACTGGACACCCAGAAAGCTGCCCTAGTCCTGGCTAAAGTCTCAAAACTCTGGACAGGAAAGTACATCGAAGTCCTTACCAGCCTGTCCACCCAAGGCACAGCTACGAGACCAGGCTGTAACCCTAAAAGTCAATGACTATAAAACTGGACTGAGACATGCAATGCTGACTCCCAGCTTTGCACACACATCTGTTTAAAATTCAAATGGCTTGTGCAAACCATGGATCGGTATTCAAATAAAACTTTTAAAGAGACTGTATTCATTTAAAAAGGAAATGAAAGTATGTGCCTATGTCTTTGGGTTCTACATTTCCTGGGGAGAGTTGATAGGCCTTCTAGGGCTTAGATGGTAGTAAGCCTAGCAGATAGAGCAAGATGTAGAGGCAGACATAAAGTGGCTTTGAATGAGTCACCAACATCTCAGGGCCCTCTCCACAACACATGAGGCCAGCTCTGCAAACCCAGAGCAGCTTTGCACACTTCACACAACTTGGCAACACAAGCACTGGGAACCCAAGAGCAGCCTCAAGGGCAACTGAGCCATCAGAAACAAAATCCAGCTCTGAATGGCACTCCAGGGCCGTGCAAATATTTAACAGGCACATCTAGAGAATTCTCAGTCTCAATTAGGAGAGGACCACCATAGTCAGAATGAAGGGGGCTGCCTAACTGCCTCTCAAGTCTCGGGCAATCCTCACTCAGTAATATTGCAGAGGACTACAGTTTTGTGTGTGTGTGTGTTTTCTTATTTTAGAAACACGGTCTTGCTCTGAAACTCAGGTTGGAGTTGAAGTGGCATAATCATAGCTCACTGCAGCCTCAAACTCCTGGGCTCAAGTAATCCTCCCACCTCAGTCTCCCAAGTAGCTAGAACAACAGGCACACACCACCACACCCAGCTAATTTTTGTATTTTTTGTAGAGACTGGGTCTGCCTACATTGACCAGGCTGGTCTCGAACTCTTGGCCTCAAATGATTCTCTTCCTTCAGCCTCCTAAAGCGCTGTGATCACAGGCACAAGCCACCACAATGGGAGGGGACTATAGTTTTTACAGCACTTCCTTCTGCCCCAACTCATGGAGCTTCACAATCATGGTGTGAAGAATTATCATGCTCATTTTCTGGCTGAGGAAACCTCAAGAGTTTCAGGCTGGGTGCAGTGGCTCACGCCTATAATCCCAGCACTTTGGGCGGCCGAGGTGGGTGGATCACAAGGTCAGGAGTTCAAGACCAGTCTGGCGAAACTCCGTCTCTACTAAAAATACAAAAATTAGCTGGGCATGGTGATGCCCGCCTGTAATCCCAGCTACTCAGGAGGCTGAGGCAGGAGAATCACTTGAACCCGGGAGGTGGAGGTTGCAGTGAGCCGAGATCACGCCACTGCACTCCAGCCTGGGCGACAGAGCGAGACTCGGTCTCAAAAAAAAAAAAAAAAAGTTTCAATAATTTGCCAGGATCATAAAGCCAGAATGGAATAAAGAGGAAATCAGAACCCAAATGTTCTGTTTCCAGGCCCAGGACTCTTAGACACTATCTGTAGCAGAGTAGTACTTCAAAATTAATGAAGTTTTGAAGTACTACTCTGCTTTAAACTTAAGGATCGCTCTCCTATTTTTTTAAAGCAGAGTCCTGTATGTTTTTAAAGACTCCATAATAGTTCATTAATTTGAGCATTTTTTTGGTGTCTAATGTACAGGTGAGTTGTGTGTACTCTTTCTTGGAATCTGAATTTTCTCCACATGGAGAAAGATTCCGATCCTACTTTTTACCTTTTGACATCTACTCAAAGAATAGAAGTTCCTCTGCCTGTTAGGTCCTATAGATATATCTCAACCCATATTGTCACCTGAATGTGCTACAGATAGTGTCTAAGAGTCCTGGGCTTAGGAACAGAAATTCCTCAACCCCTCAGAAACCAGGATGATTCTGTTAAAAGGTTCTCAGCAGGTTTTTGTCTGTAGACCAATGGCCACCTATTTGGACCATACACCATTCCAGGGGAAAAAAGAAAAGAAAAGAAAAGAAAAGACGCTTATGCCTATAATCCCAGCACTTTCTTTGGGAGGCCAAGGCAGGAAGATCGCTTGAGGCTGGGAGTTCGAGACCAACCTAGGCAACAAAGCAAGACGCTGTCTCTACACAAAATTTGTAAAAATTGGCTGGGCACAGTGGCCCACACCTGTAGTTCCAGCTACTCAGGAGGATGAGGTGGGAGGATTGCTTGAGCCCAGGAGTCCCAGGCTGCAGGGAGCTGTGATCACACCACTGGACTCCAGGCTGAGCAACAATGAATGAGACTCTGTCTCATTCAAAAAAAAAAAAAAAAAAAAAAAAAGCCTAACCTCCAAAATATACATTTATTTACAAATTATATGCATGTTCTATATCAGGATTAGAGAATCTCAAAGTTCCTTCTAGCTTTGCTGTAACACTTCTGACTGAGTATATGTTCTAAAACTACACTGTCTATATAATATGTACATCACAAAACATACTCAAAAACAGAAATTTGGAAGACTGAGATAAAGATGAAATTTAAATTTTTTTAAATAGTTTTCCTTTATTAACCCTTTTTATCACTAAAAATGTTTCTTAGTGACTGCGGCATGATTGAATGGGTTTCATTTTTTTAATCTTGGTTTAACACTTACTGATATGGAAATTCAGAGGTCTCATTTTAAGTCCAGTATATGTTAATATTTAGTTTTAGTGTCCAGCTTAGCTCAAAAGAGATATCTGAAAAAGAAACATTGATGTAAATGGAAGAAATGTACTTACAAAGTCATAATACTCATATTTCAATCTCATACACTAACTACTCAAAAGCTTTTTGGCTAAAATTAGTAACTTTCCATTTTCCCCAATGTCATTTCATTGGTCTTACAAACTTATTGGAAAATGTTACATTTTGACAAATTTTTATTGGGTTTTAAACTCTCTGGAAGATTTTAGTTTGTTTCCAATATTTTTAAGTATGCAAATATGAGTTAACATGTGACGCACACCTATTGTTTTTAGGAATGAAAATCATGTCACAATGGAACTATTTCTATACATTTATTTTACAAGTGCTCTCTGTGTAGCACCAGATCACCAGATTTTTTTTAAAGGTTACTTTCTTATTCATTGTTAACGTACCACCTCTACTTTGAAAGGACAGAGTATTAACTTTTAAATTATCTGCAGGGCAACAAGACCACTCATAGCTATATATCACGCAGACGGCCAGCAATTTCAAAATGTTTGTCTTTTGTAAAAAACATTCTTAACTCACATTCAGCGGTTCCTTTAAGGTATCTGCTCATTAGCATCTGTGGTATTAGAGATTATCACCATCATTTTCAATCTCATTATTAAACACTGTAAGATTTTTTGGCTATTTAATATCCTATCATCTGTAAGTCTACCTGATCAGGTAGACATAATCCTCTCTGAAGAGCCAGCCCCTGTCAACAGAGCACACATGCTTCCCTCGAAATGGTGAGCTGCGAGCAAGGCTGCAGATCTTCTGGCATCTGGACCATAGGAAGGACCAGGGTCAGTCTGGATGTTGACTATTATACAGGTTGATTTCTATTTTTAGACATAAGTAAACATAAGTACAACATCTATTCTTTTTTTTTCTTCTTGCAGCCTTAGTGGAATGTCTCATGCTCCTCTGAGTGTGAGTACCTTGCTGTGGAAAGCAATGCTATTAGGCATCAATGTGCCTGGTCAACATTTAACTCTAATAACCACTTCTAATCCAATCACCTGTTTTTCTCTACTATTAGAAGACAACAGGATTACTCCTCTCCAAGAGAAATTTGAAGGATTTTTACTGCACTCCCAGAATCCTCTGAAGGTTCTGGATGTCTTTCCTGCTGGCACTCAGCTAATACTCTAAGGAATGGGTTCAGTTACGGTCACACAGCTCCTTGTACTAAATAAGTGCTCTTCATCTCTTTCCATGAAGACCAGTCACTGCCTGAAATCCTCCTCTGCTTCTGAATGTCTATTTTATTCTTATCCTTACAACAGATCTCTGAATCAACCACTCCAAAATGGTGTCAGGTAACAACACAATGCCTGCAACAACGCTAGGGCTCTTAATTTATGCAAGGTTCTTCCCTTGTGGTTTAAAAAAAAACTTTTTCCATCTCACATGCAAAGACACACATAGGCTCAAAATAAAGGGATGGAGGAATATTTACCAAGCAAATAGAAAGCAAAAAAAAAAAAAAAAGCAGGGGTTGCAATCCTAGTCTCTGATAAAACAGACTTTAAGCCAACAAAGATCAAAAAAGACAAAGCAGGGCATTACATAATGGTAAAGGGATCGATGCAACAAGAAGAGCTAACTATCCTAAATATACATGCACCCAATACAAGAGCACCCAGATTCATAAAGCAAGTTCTTAGAGACCTAAAAGAGACTTAGACTCTCACACAATAACAGTGGGAGACTTTAACGCACCACTGTCAATATTAGCCAGATCAACGAGACAGAAAATTAACAAGGACATTCAGGACTTGAACTCAGCTCTGGACCAAGCAGATCTAACAGACGTCTACAGAACTCTCCACCCCAAATCAACAGAATATACAACCTTCTCAGCACCACATCGCACTTATTCTAAAACTGACCACATAACCGGACGTAAAACACTCCTCAGCAAATGCAGACGAACGGAAATCATAATAAACAGTCTCTCAGGCCACAGTGCAATCAAATTAGAACTCAGGATTAAGAAACTCACTCAAAACCACACAACTACATGGAAACTGAACAACCTGCTCCTGAATTGACTACTGGGTACATAATGAAATTAAGGCAGAAATAAATAAGTTCTTTGAAACCAATGAGAACAAAGACACAATGTACCAGAATCTCTGGGACACATTCAAAGCAGTGTGTAGAGGGAAATTTATAGCACTAAATACCCACAGGAGAAAGCAGGAAAGATCTAAAATCAACACCCTAACATCACAATTAAAAGAATTAGAGAAGCAAGAGCAAACACATTCAAAAGCTAAGAGAAGACAAGAAATAACTAAGATCAAAGCAGAACTGAAGGAGATAGAGACACAAAAAACCCTTCAAAAAATCAATGAATCTAGGAGCTGGTTTTTTGAAAAAATTAACAAAATAGACAACTAGCCAGACTAATAAAGAAGAAAAGAGAGAAGAATCAAATAGACACAATAAAAAATGACAAAGGGGATATCACCAATGATCCCAAAGAAATACAAACTACCATCAGAGAATACTATTTGACTTCCTCTACACAAATAAACTAGAAAATCTAGAAGAAATATGAATTCCTGGACACATACACCCACCCAAGACTAAACCAGGAAGAAGTCGAATCCCTGAATAGACCAATAACAAGTTCTGAAATTGAGGTGGTAATTAATAGCCTACCAACCAAAAAAAGTCCAGGACCAGACAGATTCACAGCCAAATTCTACCAGAGGTACAAAAAGGAGCTGGTACCATTCCTTCTGAAACTATTCCAAACAATAGAAAAAGAGGGACACCTCCCTAACTCATTTTATGAGGCCAGCATCATCCTGATACCAAAATCTGCCAGAGACACACAAAAAAAGAAAATTTCAGGCCAATATCCCTGATGAACATCAATGCAAAAATCCTCCATAAAATACTGGCACACTGAATCCAGCAGCACATTAAAAAGCTTATCCACCACAATCAACTCGGCTTCATCCCTGGGATGCAAGACTGGTTCAACATATGCAAATCAATAAACATAATCGATCACATAAACAGAACCATGACAAAAACCACGATTATCTCAATAGATGCAGAAAAGGTCTTCGACAAAATTCAACACCCCTTCATGCTAAAAACTCTCAATAAACTAAGTATTGATGGAAAGTATCTCCAAATAATAAGAGCTATTTACAACAAACCCACAGCCAATATCATACTGAATGGGCAAAAGCTGGAAGCATTCCCTTTGAAAACCAGCACAAGACAAGGATGCCCTCTCTCACCACTCCTATTCAACATAGTATTGGAAGTTCTGGCCAGAGCAATCAGGCAAGAGAAAGAAATAAAGTGTATTCAAACAGGAAGAGAGGAAGTCAAATTGTCTCCATTTGCAGATGACGTGATTGTATATTTAGAAAACCCCATCATCTCAGCCCAAAATCTCCTTAAGCTGATAAGCAACTTCAGCAAAGTCTCAGGAAACAAAATCGATGTGCAAAAACCACAAGCATCCCTACACACCAATAATAGACAGAGAGCCAAATCATGAGTGAACTCTCATTCAAAATTGCTACAAAGAGAATAAAATACCTAGGAATACAACTTACAAGGGATGTGAAGGACCTCTTCAAGGAGAACTACAAACCACTGCTCAAGGAAATAAGAGAGGGCACAAACAAATGGAAAAACATTCCATGCTCATGGATAGGAAGAATCAATATTGTGAAAATGGCCATACTGCCCAAAGTAATTTATAGATTCAATGCTATCCCCATCAAGCTACCATTGACTTTCTTCACAGAATTAGAAAAAACTACTTTAAATTTCATATGGAAACAAAAAAGAGCCCACATAGCCAAGACAACCCTAAGCAAAAAGAACGAAGCTGGAGGCATCATGCTACCTGACTTCAAACTATACTACAAGGCTACAGTAACCAAAACAGCATGGTACTGGTACCAAAACAGAGATATAGACCAATGGAACAGAACAAAAGCCTCAGAAATAATGCCGCATATCTACAACCATCTGATCTTTGACAAATCTGACAAAAACAAGCAATGGGGAAAGGATTCCCTATTTAATAAATAGTGTTGGGAAAACTGGCTAGCCATATGCAGAAAATAGAAACTGGACCCCTTCCTTACACCTTATACAAAAATTAACTCAGGATGGACTAAAGACTTAAATGTAAGACCTAAAACCATAAAAACCCTGGAAGAAAACCTAGGCAATACCATTCAGGACATAGGCATGGGCAAAGACTTCATGACTAAAACACCAAAAGCAATGGCAACAAAAGCCAAAATTGACAAATGGGATCTAATTAAACTAAAGAGCTTCTGCACAGCAAAATAAACTATCATCAGAGTGAACAGGCAACCTACAGAATGGGAGAAAAATTTTGCAGTCTATCCATCTGACAAGGGCTAATATCCAGAATTTATAAAGAACTTACACAAATTTACATGAAAAAAACAAACAACCCCATCAAAAAGTGGGCAAAGGATATGAACAGACACTTCTCTAAAGAAGACATTCATGTGGCCAACACACATGAAAAAAAGCTCACCATCACTGGCCATTAGAGAAATGCAAATCAAAACCACAATGAGATATCATCTCATGCCAGTTAGAATGGCGATCATTAAAATATCAGGAAACAACAGATGCTGGAGAAGATGTGGAGAAATAGGAACACTTTTACACTGTTGGTGGGAATGTAAATTAAACCATTGTGGAAGACAGTGTGGCGATTCCTCAAGGATAGAACCAGAATTACCATTTGACCCAGCAATCCCATTACTGGGTATATACCCAAAGGATTATAAATCATTCTACTATAAAGACACATGCACACGTGTTTATTGCAGCACTGTTCACAATAGCAAGGACTTGGAATCAACCCAAATGCTCATCAATGATAGACTGGATAAAGAAAATGTGGCATATATACACCATGGAATACTATGCAGCCATAAAAAAGGATGAGTTCATGTCCTTTGCAGGGACATGGCTGAAGCTAGAAACCATCATTCTGAGCAAACTAACACAGGAACAGAAAACCAAACACCACATGTTCTCACTCATAAGTGGTAGTTGAACAATGAGAACACATGGACACGGGGAGGGGAACATCACACACCGGGACCTGTTGGGGTGTAGGGGGCTAGGGGAGGATAGCATTAGGAGAAATACCTAATGTAGATGACAGGTTGATGGGTGCAGCAAACCACCATGGCATGTGTATACCTATGTAACAAACCTGCCTGTTTCTGCACACGTATCCCAGAACTTAAAGTATAATTTAAAAAAAAATACTTTTTCCTTTAACAACTCTATTTCATAAGAGGTCTAAATGCTTTCCTTTTGAACATTTTTAAAGCCTTTTGAAGAAAAAAAACAAACAGAAATCTACACTGTGGATATAGAGTCTAAGAGTCAGTGGAATCACCTGACCCACTGCCTCCCTTTCCTTGAATAGGGCACAGCCTGCCTTCTCCACCCTCTACAAGGGCTCTCCTAGCTATCCCTTCCTTTGTGCTTAAGCCCTCCCTCTTCATGGCTATGTGATTGCATTAACTATTTAAACACCATCTCTCATTTTAGTCTCTTCCCTTCTCTGTGCCTGGTCCTCCACCGCCTGGTCCTCCACCACCAGATAAATTTCCCAAAATGTTATTTCACCTGTGTTGCATTCTCAACCTCACTTATGGCTACTCCCCTAATAGGAATACTTCATGTAAAACATGATCAGCCAAATTCCTTCTTCTGCTTCCTCCTCCTCTGAGCAATTGCTTACAGATTTCCTCTCCTCTTGGTCCATCAAATACTACCTTTCCATCCACAGCTAAAACCGGCCATTCTAGCCTGAAACACTCTCTCCCTCCACCACTCTCCTCTGGACTTCATGGTCTGCACATGTGGCTCCTGTCTTCTCAAAAAGATCATAGCTTACACTCTACTGTCTTCTCCAATATATAGCATGGCAAGATGCACATATTAGACCCAGCCTATAAATTTTGATTTTTATTAAACACAATAATATAGGATTTTTTATAATTATAGTTAATCAGGAACATATTATCTGAGGTGGTTCTTTTAATAAGTAAAAAAAAAATTCTTGGCCAATTATTATAGACTCATTATGTCAGGAGGAGAATCAAAGCTGCTATATACAAGAGTCGAAAAGGCTCTGGGCTCAATCCCACTACTTTAATGTATACCTAATTTCATCTGACGCAGGACTTCCTGCCATAATCTTTTCAAGCTGGGACACAGAACATTTGCCGTGCCATCACTGTAGTGAATTCGCCAAGTTCACCCTCTAGAACAGCAGTTCACAGCCGTTTGGGGATTATAGGCCTCTCTGAGGCTGAGAAGAGCTCTGTAACCATTCCCCATAAAAACACTCATGTACACAAACTGTGTAGACAGTGCTGGGGTGCAGGTAGTCAGATGCCCAGAAGGCCTTAAACCATAGGCCTGGCTGTTTTTTTTCCCAATGACACAGAGCCTGCAAGTCAGGAGACGGGAGGCAGGGAGTGTTTTAGCTTTATATAGACTCCTTCCCAGAATAGTTTTTACATAATCAGCCAAATTAAAAAAAAAAAAAACAATTTATTAGCGTAACAACATAAATGTCAACAATTGCAGCCTACTGTAAATATCTAGGCATAGATCAAGGCATTCTTACCTTTCCTAAAAGTATCTGCAGTCTGGATGACAAAACAATGTGACCTCATCTTCAGTGATAGAAACCTCCCATTGGTCTGGCCTCATCCAATTTTGGGCTGAAAAGGATAGGCATTGGGCCTTGCAGTGTTTTTTGTTGTTGTTGTCCAATTGCTTTTCTCATCAGAGTAAACCATCCCTTTGGCATGTCTAATCCTTCCAGCTTCCACTGGCAACCAAAAGAATCCCTGTTTTCCCTTTTAGACTGAAGATCAAAGTCCCTCCTGAGCTTTTTGGCTCCTATTTCTCTCCCTTTGCTCTGTCCTCCTGTTTCAAAACCACACTTAGGAAAAGCACACAAAAAACCTCATCCTCATCACTCTTGCCCCAGTCGGGATCAAAGTCCATTTTAGTTTTCCCTGGCAACCACTCCTAGAGCATGTTGTTTGGAGCATTTTATAAACTGTTTATATCAAATGTACTTGAAACCTAATTAACAAATTCCTGAAAAGAAAGTTCTGTTAAAAGTCAGTCATATCAATAAATAAGAAAATAAATAGCCCAATTAAAAACATGGGCTAAAGGTCCATTTCACCAAAGAAAATCTATGGATGGCAAGTATGCATATGCAAAGATACTCAAAAGCATGTGAAAAGATTGATCACTAGAAAAATTCACATTAAAACCACAGTGAGCTACGACTATACACCTATTACAATGGCACAAAGAAAAAACTGACAATATCAAGTGCTGATGAGGATGTGGAGCAACTAAAACTTTCATACACTGCTGGTAAGAAAACAAAATGGTATAGTCACTATAGCAAACAGTTTGGTAGTATCCTGTAAAGGATACACATACCATATCACTCTCAGCTACCTCACCTCTTCAAATAAATGCAACTAGATGCATCTGGTACATATCGTTATCATTATAATTATACACGTGTGTGAGCAAGAGAGCGACAGAGGGAGAGACTGAGACTTCCAGTAAACTATGGGTTCTTTAAGGGTGACTATCCTGCCTTATTTATCTGTTTATGCCCTAATACAAAGGTTGACACATAGCAGGTGTTCACTAAGAGTTTGCAGAATAAATAAAGGAATGAATGCGATTTATCATGTGCTCCATTCCAGATTAGGCACTGGGAATACAGAAAAGACACAGTCTGGGCCAGGTGCTGTGGCTCACGCCTATAATCCCAGCACTTTGGGATGCCGAGGCAGGTGGATCACAAGGTCAGGAGTTCGAGAACAGCCTGGCCAATATGGTGAAACTTCATCTCTACTAAAATACAAAAATTAGCCGGGCATGGTGGCGGGCACCTGTAGTCCCAGCTACTTTGGAGGCTGAGGCAGGAGAATCACTTGAACTCAAGAGGCGGAAGTTGCAGTGAGCCAAGATTGTGCCACTGCACTCCAGCCTGGGCAACACAGTGAGACTCCATCTCAAAAAAGAAGAAAAGAAAAGAAAAAGAAAAGACACAGTCTGTATATTTAGATAGCCATCTAGCTAGAAAAAAAAAAAAGACAAGATAGTGAGCAACATAAGACTCTACTCGATGGGCCATGTGGTATGGTGGTAAAGACCTCCTAATCATTCTTTAAGGTCAGACAGGCTTGGATTCAAAGTCTAATTCTCACTTACTAGCTGTCATTTTGGCAGGTTACTTGACTTTCCTAAAACTAATTTTCCAGATCTATAAAAGGAAGGTATTAACGGTGGGGTAGTTGTGAGGCAGTCTGACAGTAAGCTGGTAGGTACCAGCACAGTGTGACCATTGTAAAATTGTCAAACTTCTTCCATAGCAAATGGTAAAGAGCTGCTATCCTGAGTCCCCCAGGTGTCACTACCATCCCACCAAACCTCCCTCAGACCTCCCCGCCACACAGCACAAGCACTAAGGAAATAACCTCCAGAAAAGCAGGTGACCCAGCACTGCAGCCGGCTCTGTTCCAACTGCTCTATGCCTGTGCTGTCCAGTAAATAGTTCAATCATTTGAATGTCTCCTCTGTTACAAATCATGCATGCAAAATACCTGACATTACCATTCAAGGGAGGATTTCACAGGCAGGAACACAAAGTGTGGAGGAGAAAAGGAGCATGAAGAGGGAAGAGACGTGAGACGTGGATTGGAGAGCAGTGACCTATGTGGTTGAGCAGGCAGTAGATGAACGTGTTTACCGAGGGCTTTGAAATGAGTTTAGGTTCCGTGGAGTAGGAAAAGGTACATCCCTCTTCTTGGAACTCCCAGATCACCTGCTGCAAAGCTCCTCTCATTACCTTTATTACAAAGAAATATTATTCTATGTATGTACACATATGCACAGAATGCAAGTATGTCTTCCACTGACCTGTGAGCTCCTTAACCACAAGGAAGGGTCTTCTAATCGTCATGTGTGTTGGCAGACAGCGCTCTCAGGAGCTTGAGTTTCTGATACCCACTGCTCCAAGCATCTGGGTCTACACTCATGGTTGGATGCCCTGTGAATTCTCTCTGAGCAGCTCCCTCCTGCTTTTAGGATCTCACTAACTACTGATTACTGCCTCCTATAATCAGGACCCAGGATCTCAAACCCACTGCTTACCCTTCAAGTAACCCTTGCTCATTTTTCTTCCATGCCAAGGAATGAAATCTCTAAGGGCCTCCGTGCCCTACTCTACCTAGCCTTCCCCAACCACTCCCAGATTCCAAAACCTGTCCCATTCGATCTCTCTTTTCTGGCCGCTCCTTGATTCCTCCCCTGCACTCCCGAGATTTTACACCTACTCTCCTTCCTCATTTTGGTGCAGTCCCAATCTAAATCACACGCAAAACCAAGCTTCGTCATCTAAAACCTCAACTGTAAGCAACCATTATCAGCTTTCCCTTGCCCAGAACCTGCCTTTCCGAACCCATTATCACTCCAGTACTGACCCTGTTATAATAAACTGATGGTTATCAAATTCCAACTCAGATTCCTGAAAAAGAAATACAGGGTAAAAAAAATGTTTAATTTCATTCACCCCCTCAATTTATTTAATTGACTATGATTATATTATTATGGCCCCCCACAAACACAACATATAATTTCTCAATGATTTAGACAAGTCTGGGATTAGAACTGGTCAGCCAAAAATATAGTTGATTTTAATTTTGGTTACAAAAGATATTTTACTTGGTGTCTCGATATATTTGGCAATGCGCCGCAGGCTGCCAAGTTACAGGTGGCCACTGCAAGGGATGAGTCTAAAGCAGAATTAAAGATGATAAATGTAGTATAAGAGGTAAGAAGCACACTCAAAATGGATACAATACTGTTTCCCCTTATAGCTACCAAAGCTACCAAAATTCATTCAGGAGTATTTACAGCTTAAAAAATATATATAGGTGGGGTTTCTCTCTCCAACAACTCTCCTTTGTAAGAACAATTACGGGTTTTGGTTTTTTTTTTTCTCCTGTCAGATGCTACTGAAGTAAAAGCCACAGCTATGCATTTGCCCCTTTCCTACCCCTAAATTACTATCCATTTACTCTTCCCAGAATGATAAGGAACAGAACTTCAATTTTCTCTCATCAAACCCTCAAAGAGAAGAGTGGGATTATAACACACAAAGGCCAATTTAACCTCTGAACACACTAATCAGTACTCTTCGAGTACATGTTTGTGAGAGCTAGAGACTGCCCAAATGAAACTACTGAGCAAAATGAAGAATCAGGAGATGAGATTTCACAACTAGGCTGGGGACAAAAAGACAAAGGGCGGGAACTGGAGGCAGAGCCCTGAGCAGAGATGTCCCAGGCAGGTGCCCAGAGGCAGGCGCCCAGAGGCAGGGATGGGAGAAGCAGCCCCAGAGGATCCTACACATCTCCCAGGCTCACGGGCCACTGGTTAGATGAGGCTCTGGCAAAAAAAAAGACAGTTTTCCTAAGACTTCTCATGTCATAAATGACAAGGAAAAGAACACCTGAATCTTTCCAAAGACTCAAGCGTATAGTTATTCAACAGTGCTATGGGTTCCTTGCAGCACAGGAAACTTTATGGTCTAGCCTCCAAATATTTTCTACTTCTCAGAACTCAAACTCTTTAAAATAAATTAACTAGGATCTCTACTTCTGGCAAAACAGAAGATTAGATGTCCAGAGAAAATTTGCCAGGATAAAACAACTAAGATTGCTGGACAAAATATAAAATATGGCTGAGATGGCAAGAAAGTAAGAGAAATCTTCAGAGGCCAGGAATGACCAGAGAGCATGAATCCAGGGAAATGAGTTGGCTCCAGAACAGGAATTTTCCCTGGAGGGGCATCTGCCATTTCTGGATGCCTAGATTACAGGTTTTAACACGCTTCATGGGGCACGGAGACAAAGCTTGGTGCTGTATAAGGTAAAAGATTAGATCAGAAACCCTCATGTTAAAACTTTCTGCAGGGGAAACCAAAAAACCAAACACTGTACCGCTGAGAGAACAGGAGGAGTTGCATCTGTCTTAGTTTGGGCTTTGGGTAAACACGAAGACAAGCAACAGCATAAATCTCAGGTGAGAATTCCTAACCACAAGTTCACCCTCATGTTGGTTTGGCATTCAAATTAAAAAGTATCTGGGTGATCAAAACAATAATAACCCCAACATTTAATTAAAAGCGACCTGAATGGGTAGTATCCCACTAGGAGACTTGTTAAAAGCAGACACAAGTGCTCTCCTCTGTAGGAACCCTCCTTAAAACAGGATATTGGCCAGGCGCGGTGGCTCATGCCCTATAAGCCCAGCACCTTGGGAGGCCAAGGCAGGGGGACTGCTTGAGTTCAGGGGTTCAAGACCAACCTAGGCAACATAATGACACCTCATCTCTACAAAAAATTTTAAAAATTAGCTGGGTATGGTGGCACACACCTGTAGCTCCAGTTACTTGGGTGGCTAAGGTGGGAGAACTGCTTAGGCCCAGCAGGTCAAGGCTGCAGTGAGCCATGATCATGCCATGGCACTCTATAATCTGAGCGACAGAGTGAGGCCCTTTCTCAAAAAAATAAATAAAACTATATATCTTCAGGAATTCTAGAAATATAAAATTCCAATGAATACTCACAATCAGAAATCACAAAATAAACAAGGAAACAAGCCAGAATCAGAGGAAAAATAAAAGTGCCAAATCAGTCCAGTAACAACTGCAGATTATTAAGATTGAAACTATAAGATAGACAATGTATATTTAATATGTAGAAAGATATCAAAAATATGACAAAATAATAAGACAACATACACTAAGGAAATCTGAAAAAAGAGTCAAATACAACTTTCAGAGATTAAAAAATAACACTTGAAAAGATGACAGTGGGTATAACAGAACTAAACTGTGGATAAGTAAACTAGAAGAAATCAGCCAGAACCCAGCACAAGAGACACAGACGATTATTATACCTTCCAAGACTTACTACACAATTACAGCACTTTCAGTAGCATGGCACTGATTTAAGGATACTCAAAAGACCAACACAGTAGGATAGAGGATGGAGAAACAGACTTACACATTTAGAAACTTGAATGAAACAAATATGATATGGTAATTTTTTGTAGTTTTTTTTTTTATGAGAGGGACGGGGGAAAATTAGTCAATAAATAGTGCTAAGACAATAAGTTAGCCATATGGAAAAAAAATCACACACTCAAAAATCATTTCCAGGTACATTACAGGAAATGTGAAAGAAAAGCTTTTAGAAGAAAATCTATAAAAATATAGCAATGAGATAGAAATGGATCTCATTTTATAAAGAAAGCATGATCAATGTAACTACTCTGGACAAGAGGCTTTTAAGCATTTTTTTGAGAAGAGTTCACTGTAAGAAAAGCATTTTATATAGCAGTGTGTGTTCCAAAAGCAAAAGTTTCATGAAACAACACTTACCCTTAATATGAGGGAAGCATTTTGATATTTTTCTATTACATTCTTTTTTTTTTTTTTTGGAAATGGAGTCTCGCTGCCGCCCAGGCTGGAGTGCAGTGGCGCGATCTCGGCTCACTACAGGCTCTGCCCCCTGGGGTTCACGCCATTCTCCTGCCTCAGCCTCCCAAGTAGCTGGGACTACAAGCGCCCACCACCTCGCCTGGCTAATTTTTTGTATTTTTAGTGGAGACGGGGTTCCACCATGTTAACCAGGATGGTCTCGATCTCCTGACCTCATGATCCACCCGCCTCGGCCTCCCAAAGTGCTGGGATTACAGGTGTGAGCCACCGTGCCCGGCCTTTTCTATTACATTCTAAAAAAACTTTTTAAAGTATGCAACAGAAGATTTGTAGAAAAATGTTCATCACGAGGCTGGGCACAGTGTCTCATGCCTGTAATCCCAGCATTTTGGGAGGACAAGGTGGGTGGACCAACGGAGGTCAGGAGTTCAAGACCAGACTGGGCAACATGGTGAAATCCCGTCTCTACTAAAAATACAAAACTTAGCCAGACGTGGTGGCGCACACCTGTAATCCCAGCTACTTGGGAGGCTAAGGCAGGAGAATAGCTTGAACCTAGGAGGCGGGAGTTGCAGTGAGCCAAGATTGCCCCGCTACACTCCAGCCTGGGTGACAGAGTGAGACTGTCTCAAAAAATGAAAAAAAAAGTTCATCACGACACTGTTGTAACAGCATAACACTAAAAACAATCCAGTGTTCATTATCAGTAGAAATGATAAATTGTGGTATACTGACATAATGGGATACTACAAAAAGTAAAAGATTCCCCAGCTTTAATCAGTGGTTCTCAAAGTGCGGACCCATCCAGCAGCATTCAGCATTGGCATCACCTGCGAGTTTGTCAGCCACCCAGATTCTCCACCCCTCCCCAGACCCATCAAATCGGAAACTCTGAGGTGGGGCCCAACAAGCCGTATTTATTTAGCAAGCCCTCCACCGGCGATTCTGATTCATGCTCCAATTTGAGAGCCACTGTTACAGACGAACGTCAAAAACACCTTGAGCAAGAAAAGCAAGTCTCAGAAGAATACAAACAATATGACATTTGTTTAAAAGTCAAAAACTAAACAGCACAGTATCCAGATATCCCTAAAAATGTGGTAACACTATACAGAAAAGCAGGAAACAACTGATATAAATTATTTTCTGGGAAAAAGGGATAAAGGAATTAAGAAGGACCACATAAGAGCCTCTAAGATAATGACAGTGTTTTTATTTCTTCAGCTAGGTGGTGGGTACAACAGTTTGGGTTTTTTTTATTACTATCCTTTAAAATATGTGTGTGGTAAACTATAATCATTATGAACGATCTCTTTTCTAAAAAGAAAAAATGCTGAACTGAAATGGGGTTGAGAATGTTAAGTCATGAACACAGAATTATACCCCACGTGAACTCAATTCTAACAAAAGGCCTAGAAAAAACTGAGTACACAGCAGGTGTTAAATATTTGTAGACTATTAAATGTTTACAGTGATTGATAGGCTTTTTTATTCTTCTTCATTCTTCCAAATTTCTCACAATGCATAAAACAACCCAAAAAGAATTTTTTATCTAGAAAGTATGAACAAATTCAGTAGACTCTAAAATAATTTGGTGTCCACCTCACCATCACTCCCATTTCAGGCTTGGTCTCTTTTCAGGATTTAAAATTCAAATCCTGACTACACAGTTTAGCCTATGGAAAGATAATGGTCTTCCATTCTGGTCTCAAAATGTGTTTTTCCTCTCTAATTTTTCAAAACACTTTCATGGAACTCTATGCAGTTTTGCTTACTTCTCATCTCCATATCAAGGTATATAGTCAGTTATAATTTTTTTAATTAAAAGCAATATATGTGTCATTTAGAATTAAGTAAAACTACACAGGAAAATCTCTTATAAATCACACAAGGACTGCTTTAAGAAACTCATTTGTTTCTAATTTATTTTCTCCATTAGCAACGTGTTGCTAAAATCACAAGAGAATAGAGCATTGCTCATATGAATTAATTCCTATCCATCGGCAACAAGGGGAACCAAGGGTTGGCTACGGCATCCAAAGAAAGGCAATTATGCACAATGAGCAAAGAAGGTGGTTCGAGGTTGCACTGCCAAGAAATGACATATTCCAGTGGACTCAAACCACCCTCTTCAAATTTTGGCATTCTGTGGTATAAAAATAAAACCGAAGAACATTGAAAAGCAAAGCTTGCCACCTGCTGCCCACTGGCATAATCGTAAATGTTCAAATTGCGTCCATTTTTTTATTTAAACCCTTTTACTAATTGATTGGCATGGATATTTCCATATTGCCTGTTTATTCATTTTCACCAGTCTCAGAGGAAATGTCAGCCCCCCAAATTTTTAACCAGATGCTATTTCAAACCCTATACATAATCAGCTATAACCAGTGCACCTCTAACCAGAAAGCAAACCCGACTTCCAAATGGTTATACATGTTGTGTACTGTATATAATAAATCCACCAAAATGCAGTTGTGTTCATTATAGTATCCAGACCAGGGAAGAATTCCTTTGAAAATGTGCCAGCTCTGTCCTATGCTTCCAGGCCCGTCATCATTCTAGATGATACAGAATACAAAACCCATTTTCTGATCCTTATAGATTTTAAAATCCAAACATTAATAGCTTAACTGCCTTCAGCTAGTTTATAAATAGTTGATATACATTCATACTACAAAATTTTAAGTCGATGCCCAGCTAAAACGCCTCAAAGATCAGCTTTAAACATTTAAACTTAAATACCTTAATTATATTAATACCGACAAGTGTTTTCATGGGTTCTCAAAATGTTTTCAGTATTCTTTTTCATTTGAACTTCTTCTAAAGAAGTCTGAGAAATAAATGCATTTTAGCCTTTTTTTATTTTTTTTAGAACAACAATCCTTCAAGTCTTGTCTCTTTCTTCTAACTCTGCAGATTTGCGTATCCACACCATCATTCCCTCAACAACAATCCAGAACACTGCTAAGGAGAAAGTGAAACTTTGAATTAAAGAAGAAAATGCTATCTGAGAGAAAGATGCCCTAACAGCCAGTCACAAACCCAATTAGGAAGGTGAATGGTGCAAAGACAACTCCATCTGCTCTCCTGTCCCCCAGGGAGCCGGGAAGGGGGTTAGGGCCGTGGCCTCTTGAGAGGCTTATGGCAAACAGTCTCATCATATCACATCGATAACTCCTGAGGCCCTTTGAAATACAACTTAAAAGGCTTCTGCCTGCTGAAATTGTCCATATGCAAAATAGCACCAAAGCTAGTTGAAGTTTTTTCGTTGTCTGGGAACTACTATAAAGCAGACAATAAAAAATAATTCATTTTCAAGACAGATGGCACCATAATGTTGCACTATTTTCTAGTGTGCATTTTTTCTTAAACACTAGAGGCAGCGTCTCCGTACAAAAGAAAGTCCATCCAGCTGCAGCCAGTTAGCTTTCAGATTGCTGTTTCTACAGAACATCACACACATTAAAAAAAAAAAGAGTCCCTTTTTTCCCCCACCATAGTCAGCTCAACCCTTTCTTCTAAAACTCCATAGGAGCTATTTTTTCATGCACTATTATTGTCAGTGTTTCTGATCTCTTTCCCGCTTGCATCTGATTGTTCACACCTGAGAACACCTAGAAGTGGTTTGTACTTGTAAGGTTAAAGTTTAGTTAGATCTTCCTACATGCTGTCTGCAATTCAGAAGGGTGCCTGGTGCACAAAGGTAATGATACAGTAAGTTAATCCTTTAATTAATTGAATCCAGGCCCATTAACACCAGAACTGGGCTTTGACTGAACAGATAAAATATTTGACTTAATATCAACAGAGGGGACAGTATGACATGTTTTGTCATATAAAAATATAGCTCTCTACTAAAAATGAAAAAAAAAACCCACTTATACTAGAAATATGGAAGAAACATTCCAGTTATCAATTATTCATTGAAACTAAAGAATATTTAGTTTGGCTGCTAGCACAGTGCCTGGCACACAGTAAATATTCAATAAATGTATGTGAAATTGAAAGTCCCAATCATTTCTTTTGGTTTCTTGTCAAAGACTTCCTAATGGAGCTTGATCAAATCCTTGTTTTTCATGAACATCCTAAATTATTTGAACATAAAGCTGAGCTTGATCAAATACTTGTTTTTTATGAACATCCTAAATTAATCTGAACATTAAGCTGATACGGATATGTAAGTTTTTTAAAAGAAGCATAGCATTTCCCCACTAGGTATGAAAAGCATTTCTGATTCTGTGAAAGGCAATTACTATTATTTTTATCAAGCAGCATGTTACTACACTACTTCACAAAGCAAATCACAAAAACTTTCCTAGCAACTTTAGACATTAATAGCTAAATTAAACGAATATAAGTCTGAAACAAAAACTGCTTTATTTATTAATAGTATCAAATAAACATGCAATTTTTGTGTCATACTGTTACTTATTTTACATTATTTTAAATAATAACTAATGAGAATGCAGTCCAGCTATGAAGACATTTAGAGCCTAACAACCTGTTATACATCTGTGTGTGATTACCCAAGGTTCCTTTCCAGTTCACCAATACAGGATAATCAAAGATGTAGGACTTCTGTCACCTAAAGAAGGAGGAATATAGGTGAGTGGATCACTCCTAGTGTAGCAAGAAAAACACAGAGAAGATACACGGAGGTTGATATCAATAGGGGTAGAGATAACAAAAAGTAGTTATGGCAAAGCTGTAAAGCCAACAAAGATAAAGGTAGAAAACTCGTGAACATTTGAAACAGGAAAAAAGACCTTGATTATTCTACAGAGCATGATGTGTTAGTCTGATCAACACAGAAGGAAATCAAATCTGGTTTTGATTATGGGTTGATGAATTTGAGTCTAGGGATAGAGTGGAATAAGGAACAGGAAGCCTTCAACGACATCCCCTACTTTCCTGTTCCTAAAGAGGATAAGATTACATATCATTCCATTTAACATAGATAGAGAGATAGATCAACATTAGACTACACATAATTCCTTAACCTGAAACCAAAGGAATTGTTTTCTTGACTGGCAGTCTGAATCCTGTTTTAAAGGGAATTAGATCCCTCTCCTCTCAAGTCCCTGTGCAAGACAGACACTCTACAGGGCCAGCTCCTCTACGCCTCCCTCTCTCTAATCTGCCCAGCAGCCAGCCTCCCAGGCCTTCCCTCACACTCTCTTAGCACCCCACCTGACCTGGCTTTCCAGGGTGAACCTGACACTTCTTCAGTGACTATCAGAGCCATCTTTGTATTCCTTGGAGCCCCACACAGAGCTCCTCCGTCTGACTGTCAAGGCTTTCCATAATTGGACCTGCCCACCCAATCTCATTTCCTGCTACTCTTCAATCCCCGCAAAGAGATCAATTCCCCAACAGATGAATCATTCCCACCCTATCATCCACCTGTTATTTATTTAAAGGCCAGACCCTCCTTCACTTTTCCAAGTCCTTCCAACTCTGGTCTATGTTCCTTTAGTCCAGTCCTCCAGCCCCTGCCAATCTCCCCCTTCCTTACTCACCATTAGAATTTATACTAGGTACCACATAGTTTAGCAGCTTATTAGGTATTATGCTATGTTATTCACTATTTTTCAGACACACTAGCCTGATCCCTCCAATTGGAGTACCTAGAACAGTAGTTGGTATGTGGATGGCACTCAGTAAATATCTGCTGATGGAATGAATGAATCAACTATTGAAAATCTGTGTTCTGGGGGCCAGGAGGACTGAGATTCTATCTTCACTATAGTGAACCAGAGATAACGCAACCAGTTAGACATGCACAGAGAACTTGGAAAGTTATAGACGGTTCAGTGGTGTATTACAATTTATGTCTGTGTAAGTCTCTCTCAGAAGACTAAAGAATTCTGAAATAAATTACCCGGTCAATGAGTAACAGATTGTATTCTTGTCCTCATGGACAAGGGGGGATTTTTTACAATCCAATTTAAGATGTTTCTTCCAAATTTGAGGATAAAAAAAATCAGAGTACTAATAATATTTTTTGCATAAAAGTACCTTTCCTTGGAGAATTCTTAAATATTTGATAAAAACAATATTTAATATGAAAAGAGCTCTTAGAAATTAAAATTAAAGAAAATTATAAGCACATGTAACAGAAAAGGGTGTGAAGATGTTAATTATCCACATAAAAAATATGAAGGACTTATAAAAATGTGGAAAATGTTCAACCTCACTAAAAAAAACTAAGAAACACAAAATTATTTCATAAGGTGGTAAGATCACACTTCATAAGACCATTCAAAGCCACTAAGACTTCACAGACAACAATTTATTTATTAAAGACTCATTTGACAGAAGCCGCATTTAGTCTGCTTAAAATATTAAAGGAAAATAATCTAATAAACATAATGCCACTGACTTACATATTTACTTTCACATAAAAGTCACTAAATTGAATTAATAAAAAGCAGCATGGCAACAAAGAAATTAATCAAGGAGACTGTGAAGTGTTTCAACTTTATGTAAAGTATTTCAAATATGCACACTAAATTTTCCAACTGTTTAGACTCACAGGTCACCTTTCAAGATGTTAAAGCAATTAAGGTGTGAAATGCCTGTCTCATTACACGGAAATGGTTTTTTTCTGAATTTTTTTAACTCCTTCAAAATAGCTTCATTAAGCCAGGAGATAAATAGGAGCCACAGGAATGAAAGACGAATGGAGAGGGAGAGAAAAGAGCTTCACAAATGGGGCAGGGGAAAATGGTTGTTTGTGCCCAGGGAGTAAGGAATGGGAATTGGAGAGTGTTTCCTTTCAAATTTCTTTTCTCAGAGTGAAGTGCATCCTAATCTCAAAATGTCTGTCATCTTCCTGTCTGAGTTAAGAACATCCTTCCTAGAAATATAATTAGGAAGGATTAGCTGCTGCATAAAGAGGCTTTGAACGAATTAAGGAAGAATGATGCCTCACTTCGAATGCTGTCCATCAAATCTCCAAATACCAGCACTTGGCAAAACACCAACATCAGGCAAAGAAACAAAAGGCAGTGCTCTGAAAGCAATCAAAGTCATGCCCATGTCAAAAAAGCCCTTAAAAGAGAGTTTTTAAAAAAATAAATTCTGTGTCTACAGTAGACAGTCCAGCTACTTCTAAAGATTTGGGAACAGCTCTCTATATTGGTAACTGACTATAATGAATAGGTTGTCACATTTCCTTCATGAAACAGAATATGTTTTAAGTGAATCTTTATTGTTTTGAAAATAAACAATTTCTGGTCAAACAACAGTGGTTTACTTGAGAATTCATAAAATAACTACAATTTTTCACTCCTTTATGCCTTTTATTTGAATGTGGGGCTTCAAAAATACTGTGCAAAGTATTTTTCCATTATTTTGTTAACCGGAGTCAGAAAATGACATGTAAACGATGCAAGGAGAACATGGAACAAAAGGTCAGGAAGCCTGGGTTCAAGTCACGACTCTGCTGCAGCCCTGCTGAGTGACTGTGGGCCAGGCATTCAGACACTTGCAGTTATAAAACTTTATGGTTTGTACTGGTTGAAAATTCTGGAAAGTTAGAAGGGAAAGTTGTCCCTAATTTTTGTTCTCTTTTTCATTATGCTCAAATAATAACGTTTTTTTTTTTTCTTTTGAAATGGAGTCTCACTCTGTTGCCCATGCTGGAGCGCAGTGGCGCAATCTCAGCCCACTGCAACCTCCACCTCCCGGGTTCAAGAGATTCCCCTGCCTCTGCCTCCTGAGTAGCTGGGATTACAGGTGGGCACCACCACGCCCTACTAATTTTTCTATTTTTAGTAGAGATGGGGTTTCACCATGTTGGCCAGGCTGTTCTTGCACTCCTGATCTCGGGTGATCCGCCTGCCTCAGCCTCCCAAAGTGCTGTGATGACAGGTGTTGAGCCATCAGGCCCGGACAAATAATAACTAGCAAGTGCCCAGGATAAATCCTATTCAAAGATACTAATATTGATTAAATATTTCTTCTGTGTTTTGGTGAGAGCTAACTCCATTACTCACACTACTCTAGAACTGTATGACCTCTAAGTGAAAAATAATTAAAGTTTGAATGTCCCTGTTTGCTTTCTACCAGCACTTGAGCCAAACTTGTGTCAAGGTTCATATCAATATTTAATTGAATACTCTTGAGTACTAGAAAATTTCAAGCCCATAAACTGGATTTATAGTACCAGTTTCAGTAATTTTCCCAAGAGGCTGGCTGCCTGGGCTTTGCTGTCGCCCTTTTCTTTGTTAACATGCCTTATGTCTATCACAGCCATTCTAAGTGCAAGGAGCAAGAAGATTCAACACTGCAAGGTCAAGAACATAAGACACAGAAAATTAAATATGGTCTGATCAATGAAAACCCTTATGACATCCAGAGATATACAAGAAGTGGGTCCCATCATTCGCTACAAGTACCATGAAGAATGGGATGCCTAGTTCATATCCAGCCAAACTAGGCATCCCATTCTTTATGGTACTTGTAGCGAATGATGGGACCCACTTCTTGTATATCTCTGGATGTCATAAGGGTTTTCATTGATCAGACCATATTTAATTTTCTGTGTCTTATGTTCTTGACCTTGCAGTGTTGAATCTTCTTGCAAGGACAAAAAACCAAACACCGCATGTTCTCACTCATAGGTGGGAATTGAACAATGAGAACTCATGGACACAGGAAGGGGAACATCACACTCCGGGGACTGTTGTGGGGTGGGGGGAGGGGGGGAGGGACAGCATTAGGAGATACACCTAATGCTAAATGACGAGTTAATGGGTGCAGCACACCAACATGGCACATGGATACATATGTAACAAACCTGCACATTGTGCACATGTACCCTAAAACTTAAAGTATAATAATAAAATAATAATAATAATAATAATTTCGTGCAAAAGGCAGACATGGAATGGAAATGAACATAAGATATCAATACTTCCCATGCCATTTATTAAAAACTGAGACAAAAAAAAAAAAAAAGAATGGGATGCCATAGCTGAACTACTTACTGGCCTGGGATGGTGACCAGGATGATTAAGTAAAGTTTTGCTAATTCCAATCAGTGACTTTTTGAATTGGTTTCCTGGGATACAGCTGGGATTACAGGCGCTCACCACCATGCCCAGCTAATTTTTGTATTTTTAGTAGAGATGGGGTTTCACCATGTTGGCCAAGCTGGTCTTGAACTTCTGACCTCATGATCTGCCCACCTCAGCCTCCCAGAGTGCTGGGATTAGAGGTGTGAGCCACCGTGCCAGGCCTCTCACATGGTTTTGAAGAGATTAAATGAGACAACACTCAAAAAGTACTCATAATTGTGTCTGCCACAGAATAATTGGTCATATTAACTATCATTATTACATAGCACCAAAACATTATCCTGATTTCTTTCAATTGTATTAGGGAGCAAACTCTATCCCAACACCTCCTATTTTTAGATACAAACTTTGAGTTTCCACCAGACCCAGCGGTGTGAGAGGAGTGTGAGGCAGCGACCTACCCAACTCTGTCCTTGTCTCTCCAACCTCCATGCCATGGTCTACTCTTCTTCTGAACTCAGTCTCAGGAGGAAAAAATTAAGAGCTGCTCACTTCCAGCTCCTCAACACACTACCTTACCTCACCATTTTCCCCATGTGTCTGTTTTTCTCAAACAACAAAACAGGGCTGACCAATAGCTAATGATATGATCAAACTTTACATGGTTCTCATGGATTAGGAAGTCCTTCTCAAACTACCATACTGCTATATCCATTTGGGCTTGGTGATTATTTCAAAAAGGTCTTCTTCTAGAATTTCTTTTTCTTTTTTTTTTTTCTTTTTTCTGAGATGGAGTCTTGCTCTGTCGCCAGACTGGAATGCAGTGGCGTGATCTCAGCTCACTGCAACCTCTGCCTCCCGAGTTCAAGCGATTCTCCTGCCTCAGCCTCCTGAGTGGCTGGGACTACAGGCACGTGCCACCATGCCCCACTAATTTTTGTATTTTTTTTAGTAGAGAAGGGGTTTCGCCATGTTGGCCAGGATGGTCTTGATCTCTTGACCTCATGATCCAGCTGCCTAGACCTCCAAAAGTGCTGGGATTACAGGTGTGAGCCACCACACCCGGCTTTCTTCTAGAATTTTCACATATACATAACTATACAGCAGTATTAAAAGCCAAAAAATGGTCAAAGGGTATAAAATGTTAGTTACGTGGGATGAGTAAGTTATAGAGATCTAACAAACAGCATGGCAACTATAGTAAATAATACTGTATATTGTATACTGGTAATTTGCTAAGAGAGTAGACCTTCAACATTCTCACCACAAACCAAAAATGGTAACTATGTGAGATGAGAGATATGTTAATTAGCTTGATTGTGGTAATCATTTTACAATGTGTACATATTTTAAAACATCATGTATACTGTAAATACATACAATTTTTATTTGTCAATTATACCTTAGTCAAGCTGGGATAAAAAGAGCCAAAAATTGAAAAAAATCCAAACATCCATCAAGAGCAGAATAAATAATGAATTGTGGTATATTCACATGATGTGGTATGCATTGGTAGTATAATATAAATGAGCAAGCTATAGTCATACAACTGCATAGATGAATCTCAGACATAACACTGAGTGAAAAAAACACACCGTATTATTTACACACAGTTCAAACACAGGCAGAACTGATCTCTGGCATTAGAAGTTAAGAGAGTAGCTCCCTCTGGTGAGGAGGAAGATGGCAGAGTCTAAGAACAAGGGGCTTTGTGGTGCTGGAAATGTTCTACTTAATGTTGATGGCACTTACATGAATATGATGTCACTTTGGGATCATCACTAGACTGTACACTTTTGACTTTTGTACTTTTCTGTATATAATTTCAATTTAACGTCCATCTTTTTAAGTTTAAATAAATGTGTATAACACGATAAAATCAGTGATTGGTTCAAATTTTTAGTTCTCATCCCATCCCCCAGGTGTCATGAATTGAGCACTGAGCACCTTGGAGTGAGTTCCTTTTGTTCAACTTTCGTTCACTGCCTTTTTTTTCCACATAATAGAGTCAGGATCAAAACCTTCACCTACCTCACAGACTTGTTGGGCAGACCACATACCATAAGGAATGGAAAATACTCTGCAAAATGTTCAGGGCTTTACAAAGGCAAATGCTATTATTCCAAGAGAGAAGGGTACCTCCTGCAATATAAGCATTCGTGAAACAATCCATAGACAAGGATTTAGACATTATTAACGCTTATTTTCTCCAGGCAAAACTCTAAATATATATATTAAGCAAACATTGATTGGAGCCTTTCTGTGTACCTCTGTGGACAAAGAGATGAAAGACTGTGTTGTGTCATGACAATGGTAAGTACAGGAAAGCATACGAGAGAAACCTGGGAGAGAGTTGGTGGGGTTGAGGTGGGGGTTCAATATTGAGCAAGGTGCCCTCTTACAGTCTGAGAGATCGTTTAAGGAAATCGTCCATTTGAGTACTGACCAATTCCTTGGATCCTTTAATAAGTTCAGACAAGGTCCCAGTAATAACTATCAGTACTGCAACAAGCTTGAAGTCTCTCCCCAAAGTGTTTAACTACCGGCATAGCTTTATAATGGGATTTTTTTTCCTTTACTACAAATAAAGGTTAGGAGCTTACGTTTTATTGTTACTGTTGTCAATTAGGAGGTGGCATACTTCCAAGGAATATCCCAGAAGTTCTTCCATCCTTGGAGATATCATAGCATTAGGTTTTTGAAGACTCAGGACCACACTCAGGACCATAAGAAACTTCATCTTTTTATTACTCTTTATTACAGAAAATTTCAAAAATATAAAAAGAATTTTGTAAGAAACCCCTATGTACCCATCATCAAGCTTCAATAATTACCACCTCAAACCAATCTTATTACCTCTATACCTCAACCCACTGGATTATTCTGAATAAAATCTCACATATCATATCATTTCATCTGTAAATACTTTAACATGATTCTCCTCTTTATGAACATAACTACAATGCCATCATCACAGCTACCAAAATCAACAGTCATTCATTTATATCATCAAATTTCCAATCAATGTTAGCACGTTCATGATTGTCCTATAAATCGTCATTGTTATCTTTTTCTTTTATTGGCAGTTTGTTTGAATCAGGATAGAAACATAATCCAAATACTGTGATTGGTTAATGTGTTTCTTAAGCCTTGTTTAAGCTACGAGGCCTCCCTCCATTACTTTTTTCTCTATTTTGTGTCTTTTTGGAATTGTTTTGTTGAAATCTTAGTCAGTAGCTTGGTTTTCAAGCAACCTTTAGAGCTTTATATTACCTTATATTACCATTAATCTTCATCTTTATCAAGTTCTAATTAAATAATATCCTAAATATGGTCATTTTTAAATATGTCCATGAATTCCTTGATATTTCTCCACTTAAGCAGTGCAGCATACTTCTACTCCCTCTGAGTGAGGACTAGACTTAGCAACTCACTACTAATGAGTACAATAAGGTGAGCGTGAAGGTGTGGCATCCTTAAGACCAAGACCATAAAGGCACTGTGGCCTTCTCCTCACTCTCCCTAATCTAGGATCACTCACTCTGGGAGAAGCTTACGGCCACACTGTGAGGACACTCAGGCTGCTCTACAGAGAGGTCCACATAGACAGGAAGTGAAGCTTTCTGCCAACAGCCAGTGCCAGGGCTAAGGCCTCCTGCCAACAGCCATGAAAGTGAGCCATCTTGGCAGTGGATTCCCCAGCCCCAGTCGAGCCTTCAGATGACTGCCATCCCTGCTGACTGCTTGGCTGCAGCCCCTGGATTCCTGACACAGACTGTCAGTCAATAAATGCATGTTATTTTAGGTTGCTAAGTTTTGGGGTGATTTGTTACACAGCCAAAGAAAACTAATATGCCAGGCTACCTAGGCTCACATCATTGCCTCCCCTGGATACACCCTTCTCCTCCAGTTGTATGTATCCGAATCCAACCATCTTTTCACAGACACCTTCTCTAAGGAGCCATCCCTGGACTCCACTGCACTAACACTCCAAAATCCAGAAACAACTGCTCTTTCCTTTGATTTCCTAAGGAACTTTATTTGTATTTGGTTCTAAATCAAGTTGCCTAAAACCAATTCAGCCAAAGGTAAAACCAATTCATCTAATCCCCACCTGCCTAAAATATGTGCTTTTAACACTACAATTTTACCAAACTAGCTGTTCCTCAAACACCCCAAGCATACTCCTGCCTCAAAGCCTCTGCCTCACCCCCACATATCTGCAGCGTTCATGCCCTTATCGCAGGCCTTTGCTTAAAGGCCTCTCAGTAAGGTCTTCCCTAGCAGCCTATTTAAAGACTGCCACACCCCTCACTCTTCCCCACCACACACCAACCCAGCATGTCCTATTTACTAATGCAGTTTTATTTTCTCCACAGCACTTATGAATATCTAATGTGTATTTTAATTATGTCATTTATCAACTGTCTCTCCCTCTCTAAACTGTAAGTTCCAAGAAAGCAGACATTTTATTTAGTTGCCTAGTGTTATCTATCCTTAGCTCCCAGGACTGTGCCCTCATACATAAAATATGCTCCATAAAAACTTGTTGAATAAGTGATCAAGATGACAGCACTTCATGTGACACACAATGAACATAACACTAAACATTTTGGCCTGTTAGACATATTTATGTATATAGTTGAATACTTTAAAGAGGCTTAATCAATCTCCTCCTTTACTGGTTAAACACAAAACCTGAAATACCCTAAATAGGCAATCTTAAAGATAACTTAAGGATTGTAACATTTCTCAAAAGTAGCCAAAATGGGCCTATCACCTTTGATTCCTTGGCCATTTGATTAAACATGACTCACTGTGATTATGTCATAACCTAAATTAATCAAAGGGCTAATTGTATAGCTTTGTATAGTTTCCTTTGTATAGCTCATTTGTCATTTCAAAATCTCCTTAAGAGCAGGACTGGATCTTGTACATCTTAATCTTCTCTGCAGTGACTAGATAATGGGACAATCTATACAGTTTATTAATATCAGGATTGATAGCACCCAAGGCCATCTCTTCTCATCTCTTCTCTTTACTTAAAAGCCACCAGTAGGCACACCCGTATACACATGCCTATTAACAATGCTACCATAAAAAAGCATCTTCATTCTGCAGATGAAGTCTCCAAAGCAAACTGCCTAATGACTTTATTTTACCAAAGCTGAGTCAGAGCTGAAACCTTAGCCTCCTCTTTGACTCACAACATTCTTGTCTAAATTACACTGCGGCTACCAAAAGGAAGGAAAAAAAATAGACTGTTCATTTATCTGACATCCGACATATGGTTCTTACAAACAATCCATATATATACATCATAGAGGGTCAAATTCTAACAGTGGATGGTGATATTCAAGATGAATAATGTTGCTTGTAAATTACTTTACAGTTTATGTAAGTCATAATGCTAGAAAAAACTAATTGCAATTCACAGTAATCTGACTCTTGATCACCAAAGCATAGTTCAACACAGAATTGTTTTTTGTTTTTAATATCCAAAACAATGCTGGAAGGGAGATGTCTAGCTATGATATAATCAAAGCTTTATATCGTTCCAAGGACACACAGTTATATTCATGTTCTGGCAAACACAAAAAAAGCACTACTATCCTTTAGAGAAAAAGTTAGCAAACTACAGTTCATGGGCCAAATCCAGCCCACAGCCTGCTTTCATATGGCCCACAAGTTAAGGATAACTTTCATGTTTTTTAATGGTTGAGAAAAAAATTAAAGAAAGAATAATACTTCATGATCTGTGAAATTTATAAGAAATTCAAATTTCAATGTCCATAAAATAAAGTTTTATTAGAATACAGTCACACTTATTAATTTGTACACTGTCTATGGCTGCTTTTGTGCTACAATGGCAGAACTGAGTAGATGCAACAGAAACCATATGTCCCACAAAGCTAAAAATATTTACTATCTGCCCCTTTACAGAAAATTTTTGCCAACTCCTTCCTTCAGGGCATGGATGCTGAAATCTGACTGCCTCTGTTTAAATTGTAATACTGTCACTTACTAACTGTGGGACCTTGAACAAATTACTTAACCACTCTGTACTTCAGTCTTCTCATCTGTAAAATGGGTTTAATAATGTTACCTTCCTTATAGGGTCCTTGTGAGCTGTAAGTGAACAATACACAATAAGCGTTTAAAAGACTACCTGGCACATAGTAAGCCCTTACTAAGTGTTAGCTATACCTATCTTACCTTTGCTTCTTGTTGAGGGCTGCAGAATGTGTTTTCCAACAGCAAAGTAGCATTTTGAACTAGCCCCTAAATCTAGCTACCACAATAGAACTGAAGTATTATGAGACAAGAAGAAATGAGAGAAAAATGAAGAAAAACAGAAAAAAAAAAAAAAAGAAAGAGGACTGAGGAGGGAATAGGAGAAAAGAAAAAGACCACACTCAGAAGAAACAGTAGGTGGTCTATTCAAAGGGGAAGTAGAAATAAGGATAATTTCATGTATAGCAACAGACTGAATAACTTCTGTGGGCTAACTGGATACTAATCACCATGTGGAAGCTGTCTCTACAGAGGGAAGAAGCATTCTAAATTCCAAGCAAGTGACTTACAAATGAACTGCTACGTCAAGCCCATTTTTAAGTTGGGAACTTTCTGTATTTTACATTCCTAGACAAATGACAAGTGATAGTTGCAGTACATTCTGCATCTTATTATCCATAAAGAATAGCTCATTAAGAGGACACAGTTTGTTTAAGGACCGGGTGCAGCTGAGTGGCTGCTTGTAATGCAACTCAGAGAACGGGGTAATCTTTCTTCTCTGAGTTCTCATTTTGTTCAGAATAGCACTTACTTCCTAACACTAAGAAAAAAAAAACCTTGTTCCCATAAATAGAAAACAAGCTCATTCACCAAAAATGGACCCACACAGCAACTGGGAGATAAACATGGTGTTAACAGAAGGTACACTTAACCTGCTACCGAGGTTGAGAAATTCTCTCTTTGCAAGGACTCCCTTTCATTTGAGCAGTTTCTCTGCAAGCTGAGTTCTTACCTTTTCTCTGCAGGTAACTTTAAAAATAACACTGTTACTTTTTTAAATTATTATTTCAAAACTTGATAAAGCAGCTCCCCCCTCAAAAACAGAATTTTTAAACTAACAACTTTATCACAAATAACTATTTTTAATCATTCCCTTCCAGTCTTGATCCCTATAATCCTCATGGTTGCCATGGGTTGTACTTATGGTAAATTTTCCTGCAGAGGCTAAATACACACGTCAAATATTTTTAAGAGACTCCATGTGTAAGCCTAATGTGTAAAGCCTTAAGAAAGGAAAGAAAAACATTATTATCCAAGTGATTTCTGCAAATTGTGCAGGAAAGGGACAGTGATTTAAAGCAAGGCATCCAAGAGAGTCATTAAGATGATCCTTAACTAAACGAAAGTTCAAAACACTCACTGAGAATGTATCTGCTGGGGGAGTCCCACTGAAGGCTTCGGCTTGAGGGTCAAGGTCATCTGGGCCACAGGGCTGACTCTTGGTAGACTGTCTGCCTTCTTAGACGAAGTATGCTTTGCTGCTTGCTCAGGAGGGCCCCACGAGGAGGCAGCCCCAGGACTCTGCCCTCCAAAGACTGGTGACGAGGTGTCCTGGGCAGATATTGTTTCACAGGCTTTGCCCTTGGTCCCTGGTTTACACACACAGAGTTGTGGCCGGAGACACATCCCTCCATTCTGACATGGCGGAACACAGCTAGCTGCAGAAAGACAACAGAAGGCACAGCTTTGAAGAACAACATTGTAAACTTCTAATTTTTCCAAAGGGTTAACAGTAGCATCAGGTTGTTTGTTCTCCAATAAAAAAACCACACAAACACTCATAAGGAGGAAGCGGGGGCAGCTGGGTGGAGGAGCGGGAAGAGAACTAATATTAATGGCTTCCTATGTGACAGGCACCGTTCTAAAATATATAAACAAATTTAATCCCCCAGCAACATGTTCTGTAGATATTTTATTGTGCCCACTTTACAGATGAAAAAACAGAAACAGAGATTAAGTGATCTGTTAAACATCATATAATTATTACTAAGTAGAAGGGCTGGGATTTGAAACCAAGTGAGCCAGCTCCAAAGCTATCATTCTTAACCATTTTACTGTATCTGCCTCCCAGAAACGCATCAGAAAATCCAGGAAAAATCGTAAGAAAATGCTCTGCCATTATTTTAAAGTTATGTTCTGTGGCTTAAATTTAAATATACACTTAACTTAAAATTTAATTTAAAATTTTTTAAGCCAAATTTTTTGCCAAGACTTGGCAAAAAACAAAAGTTCAGTCCAATCCCCAACTCCAAAAAGTGCTCTCCTACAGACCTCATGTTGTATAGGCTATCAGATCTTCGAGAGACTGTGTCAGAAATTTAGTCCAATCTACTCTTTGACATAAGAGAAAATGAGAAAACCAAGGGCAGAATGGTTGAGAGTCACCCAAAATACACCTGCTAGTTCGTATAAAAATCCAGTGTGCTAGGCACCATTCCTAATTTAATAATGAAAGGCAACCAAAAAGAACTTCTTCATCTCCTATTTGCAAGGATGTATGTACTCTGAATCACCACACTCATGACCAAGCAGAGTTTTAAAGTTATCAGGCCAGGCTCAGTGGCTCACGCCTGTAAGCCCCATCACTTTAGGAGGTCACGGTGGGAGGATCGCTTGAGCCCAGGAGTTTGAGATTAGCCTGGGCAACATAGTAAGACCCTGTCTCTACCAAAAAAAAAAAAATTGTAATTAGCTGGGCATGGTGGCACGCACCTGTAGTCCCAGCTACTCAGGAGGCTCTTGAGCCCAGGAGGTCGAGGCTGCAGTGACCATGATCACGGCATCACACTCCAGCCTAAGCAACAGAATGTAACCCAATCTCAAAATTAAAAATTTAAAAAAAGAAGTTATCAGGGCTGTGGGTCATTGGTAGAGTAAGTAGGTTTTATGATAGGCAAGGTCCCTTAGAAGTTTAGATGCTACTGGCTGGGCACAGTGGCTCACGCCTGTAATCTTACCACTTTGGGAGGTCAAGCTGGGCGGATCACTTGAGGTCAGGAGTTCGAGACCAGCCTGTTCAAAATAGTGAAACCTCATCTCTACTAAAAATACAAAAATTAGCCGAGTGTGGTGGCAGGAGCCTGTAATCCCAGTTCTGGGAAGGCTGAGGTAGGAGGATCACTTGAACCCGGAGGACAGACGTTACAGTGAGCTGAGATGGTGCCACACACTAGCCTGGACAAGAGGGAAACTCTGTCTCAAAAAAAAAAAAAAAAAAAAGAAGTGTACATGTACATGCTACTGACTTAAGTTTTACTATATAATGTCATAAGCTTACGACCATGATTCCTTCAGTCCCTTCTTTATTTGTTCAAATACATTTATTATGCTGCCCTGTTGCTGTCAGCTCACCTTTTACATAAACTGTTGGTCCTGAGGCAGATCACACTATCAAGTCTCCCATAAAGTTCAATACAAGCCTCAGTCCACAAAGCAATTACAAAATAGACAAGCAAAACGAACAATAGGAGACTTAGTTATAAGACTCAGTTATGAAGATCCAAAAGACCAGGACCTAAAAGCCTTGAAACCTATTGATTTCCTATAAAAGAGAGAAGATACTTTTCCCATATTTCTACAATATGATGCCTATTCATTACAGCAAGTAATGATTTTTCTAAAATGGCCCTTGGGTGTCAGAATACCAAGCTGACAAGTTTTCAGAAAGTTGGGAAGGATTCTATAAAAAAAAAAAAAAAATGGAGCCAGCTCCCTAGGTGACCTTGGCGTAAGCCACTTAACCTCGGCCTCTGCACTTGTGCGTGTTTGGGGGGTTATGAGGAGCACAGCAGCGATTTGTTCTAAAATGGTCCCCATGATATGAGAATAAAGGCTGTTCCCACATTGTGCTTCTAGAATTCTAATTCAAAAGCTCTGTTTCTAGAATTCAGAATTCTAACTATCAGAGTTTTCCTGACCAACTGAGCAAACTGTGTTGCTATATCTGAGATGCTGCCCTGGGTCCTTGCTCAGCCATGGTTATTTCTGGAATGTCACAGGAATGGGAATGGGATCCACCCAAGAGAACAGAAGTGGCCACAGCAAGGACTGAGCTGGGCCTTCAAAGCTGTGCCTCGGCCTGAGCTCACCACCCAGGCACTTTCACATGTGCCCTCTCGTCATGCTTTCAATTAGAAACATGTTTCTTTTTAACATCTGAGAATGATTTCCGCTTCTCCTCCCGCCCAAGGTGCACTGCAAATGTCTTTTCTACCAGGAAGGCTGTTGGGTGCAAAAGCTGGCACCTAGGTGGAGGCCAAGGACTGACATCCTCCAACATACTACCAAGAATGAGCCGCAAGAACCTGTTTTAAGGAAGACATGATGGTTAGCAATTTGTTTTAACTCTTCAAGTTTTTCATGTGGTAGGGTAAGGGGGGTGGGGAGACAGTCATAAAAGATTAAAAAAATACTTTGAACTTACAAATATTTTCTACTGGAAGAAAAATAAAGAACATGTTATATAAAATTACGGCTATGTATAATAACACCCTTTGTAGTAAATTTTAAAAGGACAATTAGGAGAATGAAAAGACAATTTTCTCTTCTACCTACCCTACCTAGACTCAGACAGGTGCCCCCTAGAGCATGCAGATGAGGAGGGGCTGGACTGAACTGGAGGAGAACAAATTCCCTAACTCCCAAGAGAAGCCCTTCATCTGACATAAAAAGCAAAACTTTCACTTTGGGAGGCCGAGGCGGGCGGATCACGAGGTCAGGAGATAGAGACCATCCTGGCTAACACGGTGAAACCCCGTCTCTACTAAAAATACAAAAAATTAGCTGGGTGTGGTGGCGGGCGCCTGTAGTCCCAGCTACTTGGGAGGCTGAGGCAGGAGAATGGCATGAACCCAGGAGGCAGAGCTTGCAGTGAGCCGAGATTGCGCCACTGCACTCCAGCCTGGGCAACAGAGCGAGACTCTGTCTCAAAAAAACAAACAAACAAACAAAACTCATGTCCTTCTATCACATTTATCAAGCCCTTTTTCCTACAATATTTGGACCCATGCAGTAGTGGTTCCTACATGGCAGCAAACATCAGTGGTTCTCATAGTATGGTGCCCAGGCCAGCAGTATCACCTGGGAAAACTTTGAAACTACATATCCTTGGGCTGCCCTAAGCCTGCTAAATCTGAAACTGGAGGCCAGCAATCAGTGACTGCCCTCCCAAGCGACATCAATGCACACTCAGGTTTGAGAATCACTGACACACAACATTTGGAAACAGGTCTTCCAGCAGCAAGCTTCTGAGGACTTATATTTTTATACTTGCAAGTTTTCATGCTATAATTGCTTTAAGGCTATTGAATTCTTGGCTATGATAAAAGTGTTTTATCTTGTCATTTTTATTGCAAGTTTAGATGTCATTTTCCATGTCTATACATTTCCAAAAGTCTACACATTTGTCCCCATCTACTTCATGGCCAATGCAAAAATTCATAGCATTTACGTGAAAACTGTTATTATAACTAAGGTGTTGGACTATGTGGAATATTATAAATATTGTCACAGAAGTACCTTTTTTATTTATTTATTTATTTTTTGAGACATAGTCTCACTCTGTCACCCAGGCTGGAGTGCAGTGGTGCGATCTTGACTCACTGCAACTTCCGTCCCTCAGATTCAGGCGATTCTCCTGCCTCAGCCTCCCAAGTAGCTGGGATTACAGGCATGCATGCCCAGCTAATTTTGTGTTTTTAGTAGAGACAGGGTTTTGCCATGTTGGCCAGGCTGGCCTCAAACTCCTGACCTCAGGTGATCCGCCCGCTTCAACCTCCCAAAGTGCTAGGATTGTAGGCATGAGCCACTACCCCCAGCCAGCCAGAAGTACCTTTTAATTTAATTTTATTTTTTTCCCATTCAGTCAATTCTGCTTTTTCCTGGCCAGCATTGTGCTGTGGTTCAGCTGGATGCTGAGTGGAGGCTATATCAAGATCTTATCAGTGGGTTGGGCGGTGGTTCTCAGGCTCGGCTACACATTAGAATCACCTGGGGAACTTTTAAAACTCCCCAAACCCAGGCCTAACTCCAAACAGATTAAATCAGAATCTCTAGTGGGGGAGGGCTCCAGGCTTCAGTACTTTTTTAACTCCCCAGGTGACTGAAATATACAGCCAAGTCTGAAAAGTAGTAGGTTAGGAACAAAAACCTAATCCAGGCTTGCAGACAGACTAGTCTTCTAAAACGCTACTCTTTGAATCATTTTTTTCCCTTTCATTCAAAAACTTTCCACACATTTTAGCTGACCAAGGGTAAATGTTAAGGCCATCTACATCTAACCCAAACCCCCTTTTCCACCCCCCTTCTCACTGGTCTACCCCTGCAGAAGCTCACCCGTCCTCTGGGATTCCCACCTCTTTGTCTCCGCACAGAGGGAGCCCTATGCAGGAACACAGGCCCCTCAATCCAATGAGAACAACGAAAACCTCCAATGCTTCAAGCCCACCCTTCTCCCACCCTTCTGTATGAAGTCTCTCCCAAATGTCCACTGATAGGGTTTGGTATGAGTCCTACCAAATCTCCTGTTGAATTATAATCTCCAGAGTCGGAGGTGGGGCCTGGTGGGAGGTGATTGGACTATGGGGCAGAGTTCTCATTAATGGGTTAGCACCATCCCATCCATGCTGTTCTTGCAATAGTGAGTGAGTGGGTGATTCTGAGATCTGGTTGTTCAAAAGTGTGCGGCACCTCCCCACTCTCTCTCTTCTTCCTCCTCCGGTCATGTGATGTGCCTTGCTCCCCCTTTGCCTTCTGCCATGATTGGAAGTTTCCCGAGGCCTCCCCAGAAGCACAAGCTGCTATGCTTCCTGTACAACCTGCAGAACCATGAGCCAGTTAAACCTCTTTTCTTTATAAATTGCCCAGTCTCAGGCATTTCTTTATAGCAGTGTGAGAAGTGACTAACAGACCCACTCACCCAGCCCTATCATGACCTTTGTACCATCTGGCTCTTGTCCACTGTCATCATTCACATTCCACATGCTAGTCAACTTCTTACAGTTCTCTCCTATTTGACAACTAGGTTATAAGCTGTGAGGTCAGTTAAGTGGCTTATGCAGAACTTTCTGTAGCCTGGGATAGGAGCCTACACTTGGTTGACTGACTGATACAAACATAGAGCCACTACTTCCCAAATGATGCTGGGATTTAAGGACGTCTATAAAGGAAAGATGGCCAATGGTCTCTTAATTCATTACATGGTAACATCTATACTTCCAGACTTGATTTGTGATTTATTCAATCAAGCAGTCTCCAATCCTTCAAAGCAGATGTTTTTCCATCAAAATTAAATTCAAGTAAACTCTGCAAATACACAAAGTCTGTAGTGACATTTAACCTTATATTATAGTTACAGATAGAAACAGGTTCAGAAGCCAGATCCAATGTGTTGTAGAAGAACTCTGAAGAGTAGCGACAGTGAAGCAAACTGGTCAAGGTCAAAGAGAAGAGAACATCACAAGAGGCATAACATTTAGGAGGTTATTGTAGGCACTTAGGAGACTGAGTCCATCCTGTGCAACATAGCAAGACCCCATCTCTCAAAAAAAAAAAAAAAAAAGTGGCCAAAACTGCCACCAAGACAGCGACGAACTCAGATAGTGGGCTTGCAGAAAGCCCATTGACATCAAGATCTAGGTGAGCAGGTTAAGCAACAAAACCCTACTCCATCCTGGCTACCAGGTTGGTCTTCTGAAAATATTTTCATCATTTGAAACGGTCAAAATTGAGTTAATTCTCAATCTGCGCACCAAGTACTAAAGGGTCTCAGGTGTCTTTCGCATTTGTATCTACTCCAGTTTGACAAGCTGATCCTAGAGTTCTTTAAAAGTTCAGTGATTGTATTTTTAGGAAGTAACCCATGCCCTGAAGCTCAGCGTCTACTGCTTTTAATTCTAAAAAAGTAACCCTTAGTTATATTTAAAACTTGTCTCAGTCCACACAGTGCAAAACAGTGTGACTCTCTGCCCCTTGCCTTTCTCTCCAAACAAGTTGCAGCATGTCTACCGCATGTGTCCTGGGGAGAAATATGAGTCTAACTGTGTCTTCTGTGATCAGAGACAGCAGGTGAGAAATTGCTTTGCTGTGTGTGTCTTCACAGTAATTCCCAGCTGCCCTTTGAAGTTATTCAATAACACTAAGTGATATCAGATCACAAGAAATATAGCATGAGGTCACACATTTTGGTCTAGTCTGTCTGCTTGCTCCTTGTACCAAACCCAAATAAGTGCTGTCGTTTCGTTGCAAATGTCTCTGGGTCAGCCTCCTCCAAAATCCCTAAAGAGAAAAAAAAATTAGCATAACATCCCAATGCCTTTTCTATCCAGTCTTCTGGAATAATGAAGAATTCCACATAATGAAATTTTCTAAATACGTGAACCATGCCCATCAATCACCAATATATTTAATAAATCTTTACAGGTCTTTCATCCTTATGAAAATCTATTTGAAACCTGTGAGGGATGGGTGTTTGCTTTCATTGTTCTCTCTCTTCCCTCTGAGTCAGACAGTCAAGTCACACAAGCATTCTTTCCACCCTATTTTCCTACCCTATTTGCCTTTCTAATCTTACGAGTAACAACTTCACCAACGAGATAGTTGAGCATAGCAAAAATTATAGGGACTACAAGTCACAAAGGCTAGGTACAGAATCTCATGTTTCATTCAGGAGTTTAATGCCTTTATGTCAAGTACACAGGCCCAGAATTCCCAGTTCCCCAAGAGCTGTGTTCTGGAAGCTTGAAGTTTTCTAAACCTAAGCTCAGCAGGAGTGGTTTTAGCCATGTGATGTAATTTAAAATAGGTGGTCAGCTGGGGCCAAACAGACTTTTCCCAATACCGTCAATAGCTGTAAAAGCACTCACAGAATATAACATAATTAAATCACAAGTCACGTAATACAAAACAACCAGCAGTTTTCCTGGATTGTTTCTGATCTTATTACTGCCATTTATGATTTTTTTTAATCACAGGCATTCAAGAAAAAAAAGAAAAAGTTAAAATATCTAACTACAGTTTAGCGTATATAAGCATTTAACATTAATTAAAATAGCAAAAGGGAAAAAATAACACAGAAAATAATTTTTCTAAAAATGCTATTATATAAAAAAAATTAATAAAAGTTGCCTTTAACAAAGGAAGACCAAAATCAAAAAATGAAAAAAGAACAGAAATAGATAATTTAGACAGAGGGAAATGCAATTAGTAAATAAACTTATAGGGTAATGTCGAAATTAACAAAGTCATCAAAAGAAATGAACACTAAAACAAGGAGATACATCATGGCTAATTTTTTAGAAAATATAAATATTAGTACTAAGTGCTGTAAAGGAGGTAAGGAATATGGTACAAGCCTTTTAGAAAGCAGTTTAACAATATGTTTCAAATATTTCAGTAGCCTCACTTTTAGAAATTTATTCTAATAATCAAAAAAGGAAATAACTGGGCATACACATATGTAGGTGTCCACAGCAGTGCTATTTGTGCCAAGAAAAAATTTAAAAGAACCATAAAGGTTGAGTAGAATATGGTATTAACAGCCATTCAAAATTAGAACTATAAAGTGATACTACAAGCTTTTAAAGTGTTGATAAGGTGAATTAAAACACGTTATTTCGTTATTCACTGCCATTCATTCCTTAAGCACCTTCTCTAATAGTATAATTTTACTTTGTGCATTCATGCTAGTATATATGTATGATGAGTACATATTCTTGACAAATCTTGGGTTTTGCAGACTGTAAACTATTATGCACATATTGTTATAACTGTTACCTTTAGAGTTCATTCGAAGGAAGACAATACATTTCTAAATAATCTTTAAATTTATTTTAATCCCATCCATGTTATCTTTATTCATCCAATTGAGCCCCCTCTTAAATGCCTGCATTGTGCCAAGAACTGCAGATAAAAGATGGAGACAAATTTCTTGCTCTCAAGGAGATCAGAGTCCAAGAGGAAAGACGTATAGAAAAAGCATCACCATACAGCTACGTGTCATAACAAGAAAGGTATAGAAGGAAGAATATGGGGGCCTTAACTGGACAACTGGCAAATATTTGTGAGTTATTATATTCAAGGGACCATAAAGAATACAAAGAATTCTTAGAAATGGTTTGTTTCCTTGAGGAGCTACTACCGAGCCTAAGACAGAAAATCAAAAAATGTGACTACACACCTCCTTGCCCAAGCTCTCTACTGATGAGCAGGCAGGTACGAGAGGGGGCTATGCTCTGGGGTCACAGAGATTTGAGTGTGTAGCCCCCTACTCCACCCCAGCTCTGTGCCCTTGGGCAAGTTGCCAAGTTTGACCCATGCCTTATTCATTCAACAAAATACTGAGGGATAATTCTATGCTCAATTTTGCACCAGGCACTGTCATACGCCCTATGGCTAGAACTGGAAGCAGAGATGATGTTTTTACATCATCTCTGCCCCCTGGCATTCACAACCCAGCCAGGGAGACCCCACAGGGAAAGTAATTATAACTATTACCAGCCTTTCTGAAAGAGAAGAGGAGTGCCTGATGGGGGGTGATCACAGTGGGGGTCAGGGAGTTAGGAAAGACCTCCCTGAGACCATGAATTTAACCAGGAGACCTGAAATTGGAGAGAAATAAATAACACACGGACCAGGCCAAATGTTAGTGTTAAAATCTGCCACAGAGCAGCAAAATGGGAATAGACCCCACTGATTCAGGATTTATGTTTCATAAGAGATCAGGTTTGGGAGGATAAATTATAATATATTCTTAAATATATGTGTCTAGTATGCAGGTCCAGTATGATTTAGTATAACCACCAGAGACATCATCCTGTAAATCAGGAACAAAACACTAAATGCCCACTGTACTAGCTTGCTAGGCTGCCATATCAAAGTACCATAGAGTCAGGAGCTTAAATAACAGAGATTTATTATTTCACAATTCTGGAAGCTCAAAGTCAAAGGTCAACGCATCACCAGAGTTGGCGTCATTCTAGCTTGTAGATGGCCGTCTTCTCCCTGTGACTTCACTCATTCTTCCCTCTGTGTCTGTCTCTGTGTCCAAATTGCCTCTTCTTATAAGAACATCAGTCATACTGGATTAAGGCCCACACTAAAGACCTCACTTTAGCTTAATTACCTCTTTAAAGATTCTAATTCCAAATACAGTCACATTCTGAGATACTGGGGATTAGGACTTCTATAGAAGAATTTTGGGGAAACAAAATTCAGCCCATAACCCCTACCATCTGGATGTTCTGGTCAATTCAAAAATACATGGAGGGGAGCTGTGCAGTGAGACAAGCCCACTCCTATGTGCCAAGAGGAGTGTACACTGGTACAGACTTTCTGTAAACGACTGGCCATATTTTTAAGCCCTAAAAATAATCATCTTGTTGTGTCTTGTCATTCCTAATCTAGGGAATTTTGTATGCAAATATGTCCACTGCAGTATCACAACCAATATAGTGGTAAAAGTTAGAACCATCCCACCCATAAAACAAGTAAAGAATGGATTAGGCCAGGCACGGTGGCTCACCCCTGTAATCCCAGCACTTTGGGAGGTCGAGGCAGGCAGATCATGGGGTCAAGAGATCGAGACCATCCTGGCCAACATGGTGAAACCCTGTCTCTACTAAAAATACAAAAATTAGTTGGGTGTGGTGGTGTGCACTTGTAGTCCCAGCTACTCGGGAAGCTGAGGCAGAAGAATCACTTGAACCCAGGAGGCGGAGGTTGCAGTGAGACAAGATCAAGCCACTGCACTCCAGCCTGATGACAGAGCAAGACTCCATCTCAAAAAAAAAAAAAAAAAAAAAAAGGATTAAAATCCTAGAATGTGATACAGTCATCAAAAACAATGTTCAAAAAGTTTTTTTAATTGATACATAATATTTGTACCTATTTATGGGGTCCACGTGATATCTTGTTACTTGCAGAGAATGTGTGATGATCAAGTCAGCATATTTAGGGCATCCATCACCTCGAGTATTTATCATTTCTATGCGTTGGGAACATTTCAAGTCCTCTCTCCTAGCTATTTTGAAATATACAATACACTGTTGTTAACTTTAGCCACCTACTCTGCTATCAAACTCAGAATTTCTTTCTTCTATCTAACTGTATGTTTGTGCTCATTAACCAATTTCTCTTCATCCCCCCCACACACCCATACATTCTTCCTAGCCAGCCTGTGGTTGAAAAAGATTTTTAATGACATGGGATAATGCTTATGATGTAATGCCACTTCCTCTTGAACTCCCTTCAATCAGCCTTGTGCATCCACTTTTCCGCTTTTCCACTGAATCTGTTCTTGTCCAAGTCATCAGTGGCCTCCAGGCTGCTAAATCCAGTGGGAGTTCTTGGTCCTCTCCATTCCTGACCAACAGCCATGCTGGCCACAGAGACCTGGTCCCTCCTCTTCCTCCCCATTTCCCCCTATGGCTGCTGAGCCACCACGCCCTGCCAGCCTTCTCCCACTTCACTGCCATCCTCTGCTCTGTCTCCTGTCTCGTCCTTCTCTCCCCAACCTCCAAATGTCGAAATTTCCCAGGGCCTCCTTGATCCTTGGACCCTTCTCCTGGTGATCTCATTCAGTGCCCGAATTTAGATGTCTGGCCTTATCCTCTCATTGGAACTCCAGATTTCCACATCCAACGGTCTCATTGACGCCTCCGTGTGGGTATCTAACAGGCTTCTCAAACTTAGCATGTCTTGTGTCCCCTCCATCCACCCCAGACTCTAAGACCTGCTCCTTCCTGGCATTCACTGCCTTAAAAGGGATGGCCATTCACAAGGTTGCTCACCAAGTGTATTAGTTTACTAGGACTGCCATAACAAAGTGTCACAAAATGAGTGACTTAACCAACAGAAATTTACTACCTCTCAGTTCTGGAGGCTGGAAGTCTGAAATCAGGATGTCAGTAAGACTGGTTCCTTCTGAGGACTGAAAGATAATCTATTCATCCTTCTCTCCTAGATTCTGGTAGCCCCAAGCGTTCTTTGGCTTAACAGATGTCCTTATTGCTGTATCTTCACATCTTCCCTCTCTATATGCTTATGCTGAAATATCCCCTTTTCATAAAGACATCAGTCCACTGGATTACGTCACACATACACACCCTCTAGTATGGCCTCATCTTAAATAATTACATCTGCAATGACCCTATGTCCAAAGAAGCTCCCATTCTGAGGTACTGGGGGTTAGGACTTCATGTGCATCAGGGAAGGGCAATATTTCAGCCCACAACACCAAGTTATCACTATATGTGACTCTTTTGTTTTTATCATAACACACATCCAATGCAGCTCCAAATCCTGTTAGCCCTACTTCAAAGACATCCTGAATCTGACCATTTTTCTCACCACCTCCCCCAAACCCTTCTCCCAGCCACCTTATCCCCTGCAGTCTATTCTCACCAGAGCAACCAGAAGGAATCTGTTAGAACCAAACCCAGATGACATCACTCCTCTGCGCCAAAGCCTCCAAAGGCTTCCACCTCACTCAATGAAATGCAAAGCCCTTATTCTTATAGCCTGCAAACCTCTGCCATCTCCCCCACGTCATTTCCTAGCACTCCCTTGAGCGCCACACTCCCGTCACCCTGGCTTGCTTGCTGGTCCCCAGACACACCAAGCCTGCTTCCATCACAGGGCCTTACACTGGCTGTGTCCCCACCTGTCATGTCCTTCCCCAGACAGTCACAGGCTCCCTTCCTAAAATCACTCAGCCTTCTCTGGGGGCTGCCCTTCCCAAAACAGCAGCCCCTGTGCCTCTATTCTCCTACCCTGCCTTGCTTTTCTTCAAAGCACTTTTCCCTACCTGACATCATATTGCATATTTATCTGGCCATTGTCCGCTTCTTCCAATAAGTATAAGCTCCACAGGGAGAAAGACTATTTTAGTTGCTGCTTTTGCCCTGCACCTAGAAGATAATCAACAAGTAATCGTGGAAGGAGTAAATGCATGAATGAGGGCTGGAAGGCAAATAGATTTAAATGCTAACATGAATCATCTACGTATAAGTGGTGAAATTACACACAGTGTTAATTTTTTGTTTATACCATATTATACTTTCCAGATTTTCTAAAACAGTCTGTTATTACTTTTATTGTTTGGCAAAAATCAATAATTTTTTTTAAAAAAGAAATGTTAATTCACTTAAGGGCTAGTTTAAACATACTTAAATTTTTAAGGGCTGTAATTTCTGCAATCTAAACAATACGTGAGACAGAGTACTATTCACTTGACTATATGATAAATGTACTATGTTGGAACTTACATTATTTTTACTTTGAAACTTATTCTTAACATACTATGAATGGTTCATATGACTAGCACTATTATCAACACGTATAATCTGTTTGAAAAGTTGACTTTTATTTTCATCAGCCAAAAATGTTAAACAAGAAAAGCTTTTTCGAAAACTGGGGCAATAAAAAATAAGCTTTATAAGACAGAAATGACTGCCAACTTGCAAATCAACATCTGAAACTTGGTTTCAAAATAAAGAGAAAAAAAAGACTAAGAAAACATAACTTACTTTGATTAGCGAGTGTCACATAGTGGCTAAAAGCCAGAGTCCACTGAAGCCAGACAGTCAAAACCAAGCCCCAGCTCAGCACTGACTAGCTGTGTGGCCTTGTTTCTATTATCTTTTTACATCTCAATTTTTTCATCTGTAAATGGAAATAATACAAAGAGCGCTTATATGTAGATCAATTAATACATGCAAAGCACTTAGGGACAGTTCCTGGTTCAGAGTAGCATGAGACAGATGTCAATTATTATTACCCTATGCACCAAATTCATCCCCCACACGCTCCAAAATAACCTTCAAAGAAGCTCTTGAGAGGCAAGTCACATTTGTATGTGGGATAGAATTTTCTTTCTACTATTGGAATTTTACATTAACCTAAAACAGCCTTTCTCATTGAGTCAAGCACAATATGCTACCATTTTGTTCTTTCTTTCTCACATTTAACCATTCAGCACAAAACAGTGATAGCGGCAAAATGACAACCAGTAGCATTAAGCTAAAATAAAATGCCACATGAGTGTTCTCATGCTCAAGGCTCATATTTCCAAACTGTTAACTGAGTAAAAGCTACATGAATGAGACAGAGTCTTTTAAAATTACCATTTGATTTATTTTGACAGCATTCCTTCAGGTGAATTAGTAGCATTATGTGACTAAGGATGGAACAGCCTAGAAGAAATGCAATCCAAGCCATGCCATAGATTTTTGATGCTAAAATAAAAACCCTTTCAAGTCCGGGCATGATGGCTCACGCCTGTAATCCCAGCACTTTGAGAAGCCGAGGCGGGCAGATCACTTGAGGTCAGGAGTTCGAGACCTACTTGGGAGGCTGAGGCAAGAGAATCACTTGAACCTAGCAGGCACAGGTTGCAGTAAGCCAAGATCGTGCCACTGCACTCCAGCCTGGGCGACAGAGCGAGACTCCGCCTCAAAAAACCACCCCTTTCAAATGTCACTGATGCGCAAGTATCATCGTAGAACACAAACATTCGCAGGCTGTGGATACAGCCCCTGCTACAGAGACCACAGTAATTAGACTTCGACATGCCAAAAGGGAGCAGCAGTTGAAGCCTCACTGTGAAATATAAGGCCATTCCTCTCCATGGAAGGAAGCTGGACAGCAAATGATGCATTTGCAAACAAAACACATGATGCATCTGGCTACTAGCTCTCTTACTGTGAAAATGTGGTATAACTATTTTCAGAAATTAAGCTGAAACAGAATTGTGGACTTTAAGGGCTCATCAGGGAATAGCTGAAAGGAACAAGCAAAGCTCTGTTTTCCAAGCAGTAACGTATAAAATTTAACATTTTTCAATAGGTTTTCTCGGGTCAGGCACAGTGGTTCACACCTGTAATCCCAGCACTTTGGGAGGTCAAGATGGGCAGATCACTTGAAGTCAGGAGTTTGAGACCAGCCTGGCCAACATGGTGAAATCCTGTCTCTAATAAAATACAAAAATTAGCCGGGTGTGGTGGCTAGGTGCCTGTACTCCCAGCTACTTAGGAGGCTGAAGCAGGAGAATCACTTGAACCGGGAGGCAGAGGGTGCATTGAGCCAAGATCGCGCCACTGCACTCCAGCCTGGGTGACAGAGCAAGACTCTGTCTCAAAAAAAAAAAAAAAAAGGCTTTCTTATTTCTGACATCCTGAATGGAGAAATCATTCTAGTAAATATATTCCCCCTCCTATAATCTCTGATCCGAGCGAGACTCAGATTATGTCAGAAGTAAGCAAATAAGTGTAATCACTAAACAAATATAAATTTAAATAATTACTAAGAGCAGGCCAGGTGCAGTGGCTCACGCCTGTAATCCCAGCACTCTGGGAGGCTGAGATGGGCAGGTCACTTGAGGTCGGGAGTTTGAGACCAAGCCACAATCTCCCAAATACTATGTATTCCTAGTACTGATTTTTAAATTTTTTCTTAGATTTCTTCCCAGTATTTGTCATCATTGGCTCACACAATGATTAGGGACAGGCTTCTGTGGAGTGAGAATGAGGAAGAAAGAGAAAAAAGACCATTGTGGTTCTTTGTGGTAGCTAGTCTCTAAAGATGACCTCAAATGATTCTACCCCTCCCTACCACTTTATGCTGCTCCTCCCTTCAAAAGGTAGAGCCGGCCGGGCACAGAGGCTCATGCCTGTAATCCTAACACTCTGGGAGGTCAAGGCGGGCAGATCACCTGAGGTCGGGAGTTCGAGACCAGCCTGGCCAACATGGTGAAACTCCATCTCTACTAAAAATACAAAAATTAGCCATGTTGGCAGACGCCTATAATCCCAGCTACTTGGGAGGCAGAGGGACGAGAATTGCTTGAGCCTGGGAAGCGGAGGTTGCAGTGAGCCGAGATTGTGCCACTGCACTCCAGCCACAGACAGACTGCCTCAAAAAAAAAAAAAAAAATAGAGCTTATGTTCCCTCTCTCTTGAACCTGAGCTGGACTTGTCACTGTTCTGACAGTGAAAGCAGAAGTGCCATACTAAAACCTGAGAGCCCAGGCAACAGGAAGGTCAGGTAGCAACACTTCTTCCTTCTTGGGACCTAGCCATCACGTAACGGAGAAGCCCAAGCAACCATGTGGAAAGGTGCACCTGGAAGAAAACTGAGGTCCCCAGCCAACAACCCCAGCTAAGCTCCCAACTAGCAGCCAGTGCCACCTTGCCAGTGATACGAGTGTGCCACCTTGGAGGTAAATCCTCTGCTCTCAGGCAAGCTGTCCACCCTGATACATGGAGCAGAGACGAGTTGTCCCTTCTGAGCCCTGTCCAATTTAAATTGCAAAACCATAAGCGAATAAACGGTTGTGTTGGTTTTAGGTATTCTGTCACCTTGCAGGGATAACTGAATCTTCCCAAAGAGTCACCTCACTTCATTCCAGGGCTTCTGCTAATTCCACCATGCTGAGCCTGCTGCATTAACACTCACAGCTGTGGTTGTATGAACAAGTCGTCAAAATAAAAATCAGCACAGATGTGGTTAGTAACGTCATGAATCCTGTGATGCAGAGAGAAGATCCAGCATAGGCCTCCATATCCATGCATTTTCAAGCACTAAATACTATCAAATACAAATACAAAGCCAGCTTTGCAGTGATTTCCTGGCCAAGCTACCAGGTACAGAAAAATACTCATCTCTGATAATACTAGCCACAATAAATACTATTTTACAAATTTTATGTTTTTATATATATACATTCTTTTTTTTTTTTTTTTTTTTTTGAGACTGAGGCTCACTCTGTCACCCAGGCTGAAGTGCAGTGGCACAATCTTGGCTCACTGCAACCTCCACCTCCCAGGTTCAAGTGATTCTCCTGCCTCAGCCTTCTGAGTAGCTGGGATTACAGTCACACACCATCAAGCCTGGCTAATTTTTTGTATTTTTAGCAGAGATGGGATTTCACCATCTCCTGACCTCAAGAGCCCACTTCAGCCTCCCAAAGTGCTGAGATGATAGGCATGAGACACTGCACCCAGCCAATTTTACCACAATTTTAAAAATAATAAACAAAAAATTGAGTTATATATGTTAAGGGAATTGTATAGTATGTGAATTATACCTTAATAAAGCTGTTTAAAAAAAAATCACCATGCCCATATAAGGGGATTCCATCAAACAGCTTATCATAAAGCCCACAGAAATCCATGAGGACAAATACAAACAAACTGGCCAAAGTGTGGCCAAAGCTTAAGTCACTGACTGTCAGGATGGGCAGGACCTTACCCTAGGATTAAAACTCACCTACAATCTCTCTGCACAAGTCAAGTAGCTCCAACAAGGATCTCTACCTGCAAACAGCCCAGTGAAGTTGGAACAGCTCTATCTTTAAAAGACTTTACCGTATCAAACCTAAGAAACAATCAGCAAGGCAGACTCGCTTTAAAATATATATATATATTTATATATATATATTTATTAAGGATTGGGCATCGCAATGGGAATCCATGTGAGCGTATTCAGGGAGATAAAGGAAAATAAGGGCTTTTCAAGGAAAAATAAGGATGGCTATATAAGTTGTTTTGAGACAACTATCTTGGGTACAAGGATCAGTAACAACGGTGGCGTCAACCCAATGTTGGACAGGCAGTTGCTGGGCAGATGTCCTTGCAGAAATACGTTTTTGTGTGCTAAGACTGCCACGGCCTTTGTGCAAGGTTGTGGTTTTTGCAGAGGTTTTTGTGACAGTTCTTGTTATCAGGCATATATGTGTAAGAACCCTCTTTTCATGGCCTCTCCCAGCTCTGTCTGTCAGGGTTTTGACACAAGTGACATTCTGATTCTGACAACTTTCATGCCTTTTACCAAGTTAAAATGGATGCCCAGAGCTACATTCACTGCCTCCCCTTTCCACAATGTTTGAAGGAAGCGCTACCACCCTGCCTGTGACTTCTTTTCTTCTGACTCAATATACCCATTCCTGCAGTTACTCCTCGTGTGGACAGCACTTCAAGTTCTGCCATCACCTGGCTGCACGGCTCTGCATACACTACAGCATGCCCCAGCACTGACGACAAGCGTAAGCTTCAGAGTCGGAATGCGTAGGTTTAAATCTGACTTCCATCACTAACTGGCTGCATGAACTTTAGCAAGTTATTTAACCCTCTTAAGCCTCAACTGCAACATCTATAAATTGGGGATGGTTGAAAGAAGCCTCATTTGGATGCAGAGCAAAGTGGGGAGTGAAGTTAGTTCCTAAGATGAAAATCACTTACAGTCATAATTACTCTTGCAAATCTACTCAGTAAGACCAACAAAAAAACTGGCTTTCAAAATGTCTTTCTATATTTGAGCAGGTCGTTTTGTTTAAACACAATCTCTTTGCCTCTGCCAAGCACATGTCGTCATTCAAGCACATTCAATGTTTCTATGATACGACCCCATTTTAACAGAACCCACCTCAATGTCAGGCAACTAGTACAAAGTCTGGAACTCAGGAAGCCTGCCAACATTGCTAGCTTTTATTATTCTACGTATTGTAACGGAAGGACAAAATCGAATGCGATGTTTCCAAAGTGGTCAGCCTAGGCCAGGCACGGTCGCTCACGCCTGTAATCCCAGCATTTTGGGAGGCTGAGGCAAGCAGATCACCTGAGGTCAGGAGTTCAAGACCAGCCTGGCCAACATAGCAAAACCCCGCATGTACTAAAAATACAAAAATTAGCCAGGCGTAATGGCATGCACCTATAGTCCCAGCTACTTGGGAGACTGAGGCATGAGAATCGTTTGAACCAGGGAGGCAGAGGTTGCAGTGAGCCAAGATCACACCACTGCACTCCAGCCTGGGCGACAGAGTGAGACCCATTTTTTAAAAAAAAGAAAAAACAAACAAAAAAAACCAAAGTGGTCAGCCCAGTGCTAGAAATGTTTTTTCAGGGCATCATGCCCAGGACCTCTTTTTATGTTTATGATTATCTGCTACTTCCTTCAGCATATCCTTCAGGATAAAGAGAGCTGGAAAATCCACCCACAAGAGCACTGTGGAGAAAAGACACTGGGCCTGACCTTCCAGGGTACTCCCAGACAGTGCCTAGCAGCATCTGTGCTCACACTCACCTGGAAGTATTTATCCTAAAGCAGCCAGCCAGCCTCACACACAGAAAAGGAGAAGGTGGTTTTACCTGTCCTTACCCACCCCACATAACACACACATTTTCTTATCACCGTCTCACAGATGCCCACCCCACCACCTGCACAAATGTAACCACCTTATTAACTCACCCCTTGCATTTATTCAAGGGTAGTTAATAAAGTCACTTAGGTGTACTGCTGAAAATTGAAGTAAATATTTTCCACCACAGAGCTGAACCATTACAGAGGTTAAAAAACTCAAAGGCTATTTTTTTTTAATATAACAATAATTATAGTCATTTGCCTGGTCAAAACATTCAACAACTGAGGGGACGTGTCGAGGAGGATTTCCCAACAGTGACTGGTGTTGTATCTGATCAAAGCTTTGAAGGCCTCTGACCTAGACAGCAGTGACCATGAGCATGTGTTTGCTGTTTGCTTGGCCACTGACAGGACACCTCTGCCTTGCCACCATGCCAGCTTTCTGCAAGCGTATAAGACTGAAAGGATGGGAATCTCTACAAAGATGGGAGTTTCTACAACAGGACACTTTCTCCTCTTACTATTTGTTTCAAGGAAGACAAAATATTTGCCTTCATGGTAACCAATGTTCAGCAATGACTTGTCACATTCTGATCAAGCCCTGGCAATAAGAAGCTACTGTCAGATCCTTGTCATTGCCACCCATTCTGGCAAGGCCTATATGATGAGCAGCACGGGGACCATACTATGCAATGCACTGTTCTGCAGAAACAATGTCATAAATGGCTGTTGGCTGGGCAGGTGAGTCCAGCAAAACCTAATTAGTGCACAGCAGGACTGAGTCATAATCCTAATTGACACTGATTTCTTCATTCCAGTTATTGTTGACCCTTCGGGAAAGCCACTTCTTCTCCTCATATATTTTAACACCAAAGGAAGAACTACTCAGTGAGAAAACACCTAACAGGAGAATTGGACCCAAGCTGTATCCAGCATTATTTAATCTTCAGGCAGTTGTTCTAGGTGTGGACACTGGACCAGCAGCATCAGTCCCACCTGGAATCTTTCTAGAAATGCAAGTTCTCATGTCCCACCTCAGACCCATGGAGTCAGAAACTCTGGGGTTGGGGCTGAGCAAAATCTGTGCTTTAACAAGCTCTCCAGATGATTCTGGTACAGAAAAATATTTGAAAGTCACAGTCATATTTGAGACTCACTGTCTTGAGGTACTATGATTTGTACAAAGCACATTTCTGGTGTGACCAGCATTCTTTCAGTAGTAAAGGAATTTGGTAATTAGGGCAAAAGGCAGAGCCAGGCAATCCCACAATGTGAATGAAGTCAGGGTCGTTGTGGATAGTTAGCATCATGGGCCAGGTATGAGGCAGCTCAGGGACTAAAGGTCAGTGTGTCAGGAAGGATGGGTGGTCACAAGGGCGAGAGGCTGTCCTGAACTATGGCTCAAAAGGAGAACACTGCCAACTTTAAAGAGGCCCTTATCAATGAACAGCTATGACTTGTTTTCAAAATGTGGAAAAAAAATCCTCTTTTCAAATGCAATTTTACACTGAAGCTTAATACATGAAGCAGATGAAGCGGGGTGAGTGTTGAAACCCCCTCCTGTCAACAACCTTGGTTCTCCTCTTACCTCTCCCCCTTGGTAGCCTCCAATATCCTTTGGGGGAATCCTAAGGGTTTCTGAGAACACAGTTCGAAAAACCCAGAGTACTTATTAAACGTGCATTATGCTGAACCCCTATTAACCTCAACAGAAATGGAAAGAAGAGACCTGGAGGCAGCAAATGAGGCATGAGGTTTTATTGGGCGCTTACAGACAGGAGAGAGTCCAGTGGTGGCGGGCTGCACAGGAGACCGCCTTACACACAGTCCAGTGGGAGGGGCTGGACAAGATAATTGCAAGGCCCAGTGGCAGTGCGCTGGGCAGGAAACCTGCGACCAATTGCAAACAGCATGCAGTTTACACAGCATTTTCACTTAGCACCCTTCCCCCAACAACCTCCACCTCCACCTGGCAACCTCCATTTAACCCAAAACCAAAGGTCTCAATCCCATGCACGGCTCATGCTCCATGGGATGAGCGTGGGGCTCAGATGTCCCTCACAGACAAGGAATGAATCCTGGATTCCGTAGCTCGGTACACACATTCAGGTGCATCTGCCATATAGGGTCATTCTAAGGGTAGGCTTAAGTTATTGCTTTCAGATATGTTTGCACTACAACATTCTGATTCCTGGGCCTCACCAGTCCTACTGAATTAGAAGAGCTGGGGCAAGGCCTGCAGCCCTGTACTTTTTAGTTTCTCCAAGTAATTCTGAGAATCAGCCGGATCACAGCCTTCAAGTAGTGTTTGTCTAAGAGCAGGACCCTAGACTTTCACATAAGAAGAATTTGGGAGAACTTGTTAACAATGCAAATTCCTGGGTCCTTCCCAAGCCCTACTGATACTGGCTTTCTGGAGTAGAGCCCAGGAATCTGCACTGTGAAAGCGACTCTTACATACATCAGGTGTGAGAAGTGCTGTGGCCTGGTGCCAGATACCACATTCCATCCCTCCAACACACACGACATTGTTGTCTGTGCCTCCCTCGATCTCTCACACACACACAACCCTGAAAACACAAAGAGAACTTTTCCCTCTGGATTTTTTTTTTTTTTTTTTAGACAGAGTCTCACTCTGTCACCCAGGCTAGAGTGCAGTGGTGTGATCTTGGTGCTACCACGCCCAGCTAATTTTTGTATTTTTAGTAGAGATGGGGTTTCGTCACATTGGCCAGGCTGGTCTTGAACTCCTGACCTTGTGATCCGTCCACCTCGGCCTCCCAAAGTGCTGGGATTACAGGCGTGAGCCACTGTGCCCGGCCGCCTCTGGATCTTTTTGAGGCAGGGAGACCTGAGCCTTCACTCCTGGAGCCTGGGTGTGGGGTCACATTCTGGGATGGTGGAAGAGCAGAAAGGAGGAAGGAGAAAGCAGTGCTGGGAGTCCTGACCCCTTTTCACAGTCTTATCCTTTAGGTGTGAAAATTGGGCTCCAATCTAGGCACCAACGCTTAGACCAGGGATCTCCACACACCATATCTAGGCCTCACCCAACCTCACAGATTCTGTATTAGTCACCTTGGGTGGAGGCGAGGCCTTGGTATCTTTTAAACTCGGGTTAAAAGGCACCTCCAGGAAAGAAAACGACTATCTAGAGTGCAGCTTCTCAAATGTGAATATGCACAGATCTCACTAAAACGCAGATACTGATTCACTTAGTAAAGGTGGGGCCGGAAACCCTGCATTTCTAACAAGCCCCCGGATGCTGCTGATGATGCTGGTCCACAGCTCACATTTTGAATCACAAGGATCTGGTGGTTCTCAAACTTTAGGAAGCAACAGAATCACAGGGAGGGCTTGTTAAAACTTTGCAGGACCCATCCCTAAGTTTCTAGTATGTCTGAGTGGAGCCTCGTAAGCTGTATTTCTAACAAGTTCTCAGGTGATGCTGATGGTCCAGGGACTACACTTTTAGAACCACTGGTCCAGACCATGGTCTTAGCCCAGGCTGCTATAACAAAATACCATGAACTGAGTGGCTAATAACAGAAATTTACTGCTCACAGATCTGGAGGCTGTGGGTGTGAGGGCAGGGTGCCAGCGTAGTCAGGTTCTGGTGAGGGATCTCTTCTGGGTTGCAAACTGCTAACATCACTTTGTATCCTCACATGGGAGAAAACAGAGTGGGGTGGCAAGCTCTTGTATGACTCTCCATCAATTTCAGTCATGAGGGCTCCACCTACAGTACCTCATCTAATGCTAATTATCTCCCAAAGGCCCACCTCCTAATACCATCACATGGGTAGGGTTTCAACATAGAAATTTTGCAGGGACACAAACATTCAGTTCATAACAACCATGGTTTTTTTTTTTTTTTTTTTTTTTTTTCAGACGAAGTCTCACTCTGTTGCCAGGCTGGGGTGCAGTGGCGATCTTGGCTCACTGCAACCTCCGACTCCCAGGTTCCAGTGATTCTCCTGCCTCAGCCTCCCGAGCAGCTGGGATTACAGGCGCCCGCCACCACGCCCAGCTAATTTTTGTATTTTTAGTAGAGACAGGGTTTCACCATGTTGGCCAGGATGGTCTCAATCTCCTGACCTCATGATCTGCCCACCTCGGCCTCCCAAAGTGCTGGGATTACAGGCATGAGCCACCGTGCCCAGCCAACAACCATGGTTTTTAAATATTAGTGTACATTAAAATGGCTTGGGGAGCTTTCAAAAACAGAGGTCGCCAGGTCTGATCCATTTGATTATTAGATCTGGGGAGGAGCCCAAGAGTTGTAATTCAATAAGCTTTTCAAGGGACTAGCATGGTCCATTAATCCAGGAACCACGCTCAAATCTAGAATTTATATCCTGCAAATGCAATAAGCCTTTGTGGTACTGATAACAAACTTTACTGGAAACAGTCTGAACATCATACATGTACTTCATAAAGAAACCTACAACACCTTCTCATAAACCACTACCAGGTCCAACATAAGGAGGCAAGAACAAGGACACTTGGAACCAGAAAAGTTGCCAGTAACTGCTCGGTTCCTGGAACATGGTCTCTGGGGCTCCTGCTATGGTCGAAATGTTTGTGTTCTCCACAATTCATTCAAGTAAAACTAGAGCAAAGCTAAGCTGGTCTGCACATCTGCTGGGTCCAGCTGCGTCCTGAGGGTGTCACAGCTTTGGAGTTGTCCTGGCTCTTCAACCCCTGATACCCTCTGAACCCACCTGGTAAGGCGGGGGAATGAAGGCACAGGATCCTGATCATCCCACCATCCCAAGAGCATTTAGCTTGGTTAGGCACCCCAGGGGAGGCCGCTCTCCATTTGATTCAGGAATACCATGTGCATGTGGTTTTCTTTTGTTTTGTTTTTTAGAGACAGGGTCTCACCCTGTTGGCCAGGCTGGAATGGCATAATCATAGCTCACTGTAGCCTCAAACTCCCAGGCTTAAGTGATCCTCCTGCCTCAGCCTCCTGGGAAGCTAGGACTACAGGCATGCACTACTATGCCTTGCAAATTTTTTTATTTTTTGTAGAGACGGGATCTTGTTTTGTTGCCCAGGTTGGTCTCAAACTCTTGGCCTCAAGCAATCCTCTCACCTCAGCCTCCCAAAGCGCTGAGATTACAGAAGTGAGCCAACACACCTGGCCACGTGAGTTTTTATTGGTATCAGCATGGAGATTAAGTTCCATCCAGGCCGGGTGCAGTGGCTCACACCTGTAATCCCAGCACCTTGGGAGGCCGAGGTGGGTGGATCACTTGAGGTCAGGAGTTCAAGACCAGCCTGGGCAACATGGTGAAACCCTGTCTCTACTAAAAATACAAAAATTAGCCAGGCATGGTGGTGTGCGCCTGTAATCCCAGCTACTCAGGAGGCTGAGGCATGAGAATCGCTTGGACCCAGGAGGTGGACACTGCAGTGTGCCGAGATTGTGCCACAGCACTCCAGCCTGGGCGACAGAGCGAGACTCTGCCTCAAAAAAAAAAAAAAAATTCCACCCATATCACCCCATGCAGTGCAGGAGGCAGTGCGGCATAGTAGGAACTGTGCGAGACTGGCCTGGGTGTACATTTCTGCTCTGCCCCTTGCAAGTTAGACAGTCAACTTTGGACTACACGTAAACCTCTGGAGCCTCAGTTTCCTGATCCATGTAATGTGGGTGATAATAACTCTTCACGGGTTTGTTGTCCAAGTTCCTTGAAAACTCCAAAGTGCCACGCAGATATTATTGTGAAGCTCCATGTGCCTCTAGTAGCCAAGCGGACAACAGCAGCAACCACTCTACTTTGTACATAGTAGATGTCTGCTCTTATCACCACTGAATCCCCAGCATCTAGCACAGCTCTGAGTACACAGTAGGCATAAAAAACTATTTGTTAAATAAATGAGCAGTGTCATGGGCTGAATGCTTATATCCACTCTCCCAAAATTCATATGTTGAAATCCTAACCCCCAATATGACAGTATTAGAAGGTGGGGCCTTTGGAGGGTGATTGGGTCATAAGGATGAAGCCCTTATGAATGGAGTTAGTGCCCTTATAAAAGAGGTCCTAGAGAGACTCCTTGCCCCTTCCACCATGTGAAGTTACAAATAAAAAGATGGCTGTCTAGGAAGCAGGCCTTCACCAGACACTGAAGCAGCTGGCACCTTGATTTTGGCCTTCCCAGCCTCCAAAACTGTGAGAAATATTTCTGCTGTTTATAAGCCACCCAGTTTATGGTATTTTGTTATAGCATCCTGAATACACTAAGAGAATTCCAAACATAATCCATCAAGTTAGAAAAGAAAGATAAGGCCATAAAAGATGTTCTTGGTAACTATATTGATATGTATATAGGAAATACACATCGATATGTATAGGAAAGCAACATAGCATGGTAGTTAATCCCACAGGTGTAAGATTACGAAGACTCAGGTTAGGACTAGGGTTAAACTCAACTGACCTCCATTTCCTCATCTATAAAAGGGGGAAAATGATACTTCCTTTAGAGACTGCTGAGAGGGCAAGAGATAATGTATGTAATGTTCTTAGGCGGACACACAGTAAAATCATGTGGTGTTTTTGTTGTTGTTGTTGTTGTTGTTGTTGTTGTTTTTGAGACAGAGTCTCGCTCTGTTGCCCAGGCTGGAGTGCAGTGGCGCGATCTCGGCTCACTGCAAGCTCGGCCTCCCGGATTCACGCCATTCTCCCGCCTCAGCCTCCTGAATAGCTGGAACTACAGGCGTCCGCCACCATGCTCGGCTAATTTTTTTTTTTTTTTTGTATTTTTAGTAGAGATGGGGTTTCACCATGTTAGCCAGGATGGTCTCAATCTCCTGACCTCATGGTCCGCCCGCCTCGGCCTCCCAAAGTGTTGGGATTACAGGCGTGAGCCACCGCGCCCGGCCAAATCATGTGTTCTTGTAAGTATCACTAGAGCCATTAAATCTTGGAGTTGGACACAACCACAATGATTAGCCTTCAACCAAGACAGAAAAGTCAAAGACCAGTAGCACAGCATCACCTGGATACATGTGAGAAATGCAGACTCTAAGCTCCACCCCAGGTTTTCTAGGTCAGAATGTGCACTTGACCCCCAGGAGATTTCTACGCACGTTAGTTTGAGAAGCACTGCCCTACAACATCTCCACCGGCTGTGGCGCACTCTGGTGGTTTTCAACCTTGCTATGAGTAACAATCATCTGAAGAGCTTTTTTTTTTTTTTTTGGAGACAGGGTCTCACACTGTTGCCAGGCTGGAGTGCAATGATGTGATCGTAGCTCACTGCAGCTTTAAACTTCTCGGCTCAAGTGATCCTCTCGCTTTAGCCTCCCAAGCAGCTGAGACTACAGACACGTACGACCACATCTAGCTACGTATTTTTTAAAAGATGGGGTTTCTCTATGTTGTCCAGGTTGGTCTTGAACTTCTCGCCTCAAGCAATCTTCCTACCTCAGCCTCCTGAGTTATTGAGGTTATAGGCATGAGCCACCAAGCCCAGCTGAAGAGCTTTAAAAAAAATACCAATGCAAGATCTCCCATGAGTTTGATTCAACTGGTTTGGGATGTAGCCTGAGAACTGGAATGTTTTTTAATTTTCCCAAGAGATCCTTATATGCAGCAAGGTTAAGAATCACTAATGTGGCCAGGCACAGTGGCTCACACCTGTAATCCCAGCACTCTGGGAGGGCGAGGTGGGTAGATCACCTGAGGTCAGGAGTTCAAGAACAGCCTGACCAACATGGAAAAACCCCATCTCTATTAAAAATACAAAAATTAGCGAGGCATAGTGGCGCACGCCTGTAATCCCAGCTACTTGGGAGGCTGAGGCAAGAGAATCGCTTGAACCTGGGAGGCAGATGTTGCGGTGAGCCAAGATGGCACCATTGCACTCCAGCCTGGGCAACAAGAGCAAAACTCTATCTCCAAAAAAAAAAAAAAAAGATTCACTAATGTTAGATAAGTGTGCAGGCTCTGAGGTTAACAGATGGTATAGTCTTGGTTCTACCACTTGCTGGCTGTGTCACCTCGGGCAGGTTACTTAACCCCTTGGTGCCTCAGTTTCCTGATCTGTAAAATTAGCATAATAATAGTACCTATCTCATAAAGACACTAAGAGGATGAAATAAGACACATCCCATAGAAAATACACTTAGGCACACCATCAGTCCTCAGTGAATGTTAGCTCTTGCTGACTCGAATGGGTGGATATTTAGGTTCTACATAAAGACCTCTGATGACAAGGGTTTCACCCTTCATGTTCAGGCACTCTCCTCTGTAGGACACTTGTTAGAAAGGTCTGCTAATAAATGACGAGGGCACTACAATAATCACTTGGAGCTGACTACTCTTTGCCACAGTCAAGCTCTGTAATGAATGGTCCCTGAATAGCCCCCAACACACACACACACACACACAAACACACACACACACACACACAAACGCGCACGCGCTCCTAATTGAAGTCCCCTCTTTGGGCCATCCACTTGTAAATGAGCCCAGAGGTCCTGGCCTGGGATAAATAGGTAACTTCAAGTAACAGGAATGCCCAACATCAAGCCACAGGCTCTGCCTCAAATGAGCCATGTGCCATGTGACCCTGAGCTGGTTACAATGGCCTAGGCCTCAGTTTCCTCATCTGTTACACAAGGGGGTAGGCCAGGTGATCCCTGACCCCCAGTGCTTCCCTTCTTGGGTTCCCTGGGTTCACAGTACCAGGAAGAGCCACTCACCAAAGACAGAGTCCTGTATTCCCCACACGGTCTTCAGTAAAACAAAAGCCCACTCAATACAGCCAACATGCGGGTTACATTTCTATGGTCTCCTAGTGACCACCCAGTAAACTAAAATTTAACAATAGGCTTTTTCTAAAAATCTTCTAAACATAGACACAATCTCTGGGAGAGCAAGGATTTCCTGAGGGTTTTTCTGAGGAAACTAACAGGACCAAATAATAGATGGTGTTTGGATTGAACGTGTACATATGAGAGAGACAGGGAGTGTGTGTGCATATATGTGTTTATAAAAACAATGTGAAGATTGTTTCAGTTTTTTCCTGAGAACTCTAAGATACCAGGAATCATCTGTCAGGCTGTCTCCACCAATTTTCCCTTCCCCGTGTCTCTTGAATTCTTTCCTTTCTTTGCTTTTACGCCAGCCCTGGTTGGGTGCTGGCTGCTTTCCCACGTACCCATGCCAAAGAGCAGGCTCTACATGATCAAGGACCCTCCCTTGCTTGCACGTGCCCGCATTCCTAGCACACCATTTGGATCCTGACCCTCCTCAGGATCCAAATGGTGTGCTCCTGCGTTTTCCACCTCCCTGGCTCACTCCTAAGGCCCAGCATCCCCCCACTGCCAGCTGCTGTGGGCTCTCTCCATCTGCAGGCCTGCCAGCACCTCAACATACCCAATACCAAACTCACCACTCTTGCCTAACCCTCCTTCCCCAACAAAAACTTGGGGTGACCTCTCCTCTTCCTCCTGCCCAGTATATTAAATCTGCTTCCAGTTCTGCTGACTCCAGCTTCCCCACTGATGCCAGCCCTGTTTCCCACTCCCCACTCCCACTCCAGCACTGCCATTCACACCTTCCCTTCCCGCTGGAGGAGCATCTCTCACAGGTCTTCCTCCATGCACCACCCTGAACCCCCTGCAGGATCTGCTCCTAAGGCTCCCCTGCTTCTCTAAGCCTATCACACTCAGCAATAACAACTGTCACTGATCTCCTCTGCTGTGTACCAGGCAGGGTGCTGGATTCTTCCCTTACATGTCCTGGAATCCTTAGAATGGACACAAATCTCCATTTTCAGACTAGGATGCTGAAGCTCTGTGGCAATACTTGGATCCAAATCCAGGTCTGTGCTCCTGCAGTGGAATCCTAGTACCAACACACAAATAACTGAGGCAGAGAAATCAAGCCTGTCTGAGCTCTGGGATCAACCTACCATCTAATCCTTCACCTTCTCTGCAAGCATCCTACATGCTGAGCAAATAAGATACTCCCCTTCTTTTGGACAAACTCATCTTTCCCATCCCTGGGCTTTTGTCCACACTGGTTTCTTCCTGGAATGCCCTTCTCCCTTCTTAACCTGCAAAAATACCCTACCTGCCTATCTCCCTTCCCTCCTGATGCTGAAGCTCTTCTAACATAGCTGAGTTTGATATCACTCTTTCTCCTTTGAACCCCAATGGCACTAGGTTTCTCAATCTGTGTGCTTTTCCGACGCATTTCACACGGCGGCATACATTTGGATGGCAGGAACCAACTCATCTCGTGTCCCTACCTCTCCCACCCAGGCACTGAAGACAGTGCCCTGCATGTAACTGATTCTCAACTTGTTGAATTGAGCAGATATCGTAAGATCTTATCGGAGAGAAGCACACTGAGAAAACACAAATTCTGACAAAAGTCAGAATTTATATGCAACAAAGAATTCCCTATAAGCAGGAGGACTGTTTGTTTTTGTGTCATCTACAAGTGGAGACCAATAATACCAGCAAATGAGTAGAAGTGTTAAGGAATCACATTTAAGCTCAACAAAACCAATTTTATTTTTAATCACTAAAGTTGTCTCTGAAAGAAAAGGATTGGTCAGGAGGGAGTGAGTTTCTTGTCCCTATAAAGATTCAAGTGCAGGCTACGTTGCTTGTGGCAGAGGCACCCAGAGGACTCCTGGGTTGCAACAGGGCTGGAGGAGCTAGATTAGATGACTGACTTCCCAGGTCATTTCCAAACAGAATTCTAAAGCCATCCCTTTCTGTTTTGAGGACGCCCACTGAAGATGGCTAGCATGTTCTGTCATGTTACAACAACTGAAAACAGTTGACTGAAACTTTACCCATGTCACTTAACCAAGCATCAATGTATCACTCAACTGTGAAGTTCTGCAAGAATAAAAGGTCAAAGAAGTCCATGAGCTCATCCTCTGATCTCAAACCCTGATTTTTATCATGAAAGCCTATGTGTGATTTTTAAAACATGTTCCAAACCTGTCCAAAGCTAGCTTTATATTTAGATAGTTCAGACAGCAATTATTTTGCCAAATTTAGGGAAAAGTTAAACAACTATATTTCAAGAAAAAGTATTCAAGTCATTAGAATCATGACAGTTTATTTACAAGTAAGAACAATAGTGTATAATGAGCCAAAAAGTATGATTAATCCAATTCTGGCCACCTAAGATCCATTTTTAAAATGTACTGGCTTGAATCCTCTGTAGTTGCAGGTATTAATGCAGGCAAATATTTATTAAAAGAGAAACATATGAGATCATATCTTCTGTTTAGTAACTTTTTGCAAAAGGTTATATGAGATAAAAAGCAAAATGAGTAACAAACTCAACCAAAGGAAAATCGGCACTTTCTTATTCTCAAGCCATAATGTTGTCATTACACTTTCCAAAATTTGCTACAGCTCTCTCTATTAACTGTGTAATCCTACTTTGAGTCAGGGGGAGTAGCTATTATAATCTTTGAAAGTAAACTGTTTATCTGTGAGAGATGAACTGTCCACTGAGAGCCAATGCCACTGAGAGCTTGTCCAGAGAAAAGACACCATCCAACAGCCTACACAGTCAAAGGAACTGAGTGATTTCTTCACGGAAAACTTTTACATCCACCATGATTTGTCACCACCCAAAAGCTGAGTTAATTTAAATTTTCTCCCACCAAGATGAAAATGCTGTGCAAACAAGTAGACTCATAATACCAAACCGAGTCATAAAAATTACTAATGACACATATAAGTTTTCCCCACACAGCTGTCTTGCACTACTGTGCAAAACAGGTAATCTGAAGATCGCTCCCACACACACATACTCATTTATTGAACAGTTTATCAAACATTCATTAGAAAGTATATGAAAAGCATCCAAATTTATGAAAATGTGGTTAATCACCCAGGTACAGTCACTCTTAAATCAGTTTTCATGTAAACAACATAAGTAAATACTAAAGAATAGTATGACTCCAACCCCAACAGTCTGAAGTTTTGTGAAACTCAGCCAGTGTGTTTCTAAGTGCATTTTACATGGAACTCCATTAGTACGTTACAGAAAAGTTAATGAAACTGACGTTACATTAAAAAAAATTAATACCCTATGCTTTGCTTCTGTGTAATTTGAGATAAACATTCATCACTATGTTGACATTTGAAAATTAAATGTGAGCTCCAGAAGTGCTCCAGTCCTGCAAAATGCCCACAGACCATGACGATATCCAGTAGACAAGAGAGTTTACGAGCTTATTGGCCAGAGGCCTCTGTCAATTGCATATGCATGGAATATCGATAGAGTACAATAAGCATCAGATCATAAAGCAGCTCCCAAAATGGTGAAATGCAAGACTTACACTTGGTTGCTGCTATTCCTTTTTTAAAGACTGGGTCTTGCTCTGTCACCCAGGCTGGAGCGCAGTGGCATGACCATAGCCCACTGCAGCCTCAAACTCCTGGGCTCAAGCGGTCCTCCTGCCTCAGCCTTCCAAGTAGCTGGAATTACAGGTGCCATTATTCTTGCTTGGAAATTAATAATAGCTAACAACTATCTAGTGCTAGGTAAATGCCAGGTTCTGGTCTACTGCCTCACAGATATTAATGTATTTAGTTACCTACTACCTTTGCCTTAGGCACCATATTATCCCCATTTACCAATGAGGATACTAAGGCACAGAGAGGTCATATAGCTAGTAAGTGGCAGAGCTAGAATGTGAACCCAAGTTTGCTCCCTTGACCACTACACTATTTGATCTTTCAAAAGTAAGCACACAGTCCCTGATGATGGCATGTCTACAATGCAACTGGTTCCTCAGAATCTATACAACTGACAAGTCCCTGTACTGAAAGGAGAAAGGGACTTGTTCCCCAGACACCTCTATGACTGGCACACTCTGTCCCTGGGCTTCTCCTTGTCCACATTACCACAGTGCTATTCCAAGTAGAATTTGATCCACGGGTCAGAGTAAAGCATATACCAGAAAAACCGTAAAAGACTTTGAAACAGACCCAAAAAAAGGTCTAACTCACCCTTCCAAGTTACCTCTGCCTTTCATTACCTTTGAGTAATATACACCATGTAAGATGTAGAAAACTGATAATTATACAAATGATTTGTGACTATAAAATGGAAATTAATTGTATCTTTGGAATCCAATTTGGTTATTGCCCTAAGGGTAAACTCATTTTGCATCTATTTATAAATTCATTTCAGCATTCCTTTGAACGTGCTGAAACATCTCACTGGTTCCCACATTAATTAATAAGTTAAAATCTCACACGTGTTCATTTTATATCTGTCTGAGTCATAATTGTATCTTTATTTTAAAATTGTCTTCTAACATGGATTTCTGAGAAGAATATCAATCTAGAGTTCAATAAGGGACTCAGTTATAGCAATGTTCCAATGCTTTGTTGTCATCATTTCTAGGCCAAACACCATCTTTCTGGAATGAACTTATCATCTGAATCTGGGTCCAAAATGTGCCGTCATTTTGGAATTCGAAGTTTGATAGTGGCACAAAAATATTAAATTCTGTTCTGAGAAATAGAAAAAAAGAGGTCTAAGCATTTAGGATAAATTATGCAATATTACCCCCAAAACAAAGACAGGATATAACTACTCAAGTGCCATTTTGTTTATTCTTAATCCTATATGGATAATTATATTCCTATGAGAAAGGCAGAACAAACAATGTTAACATCACTGCAGCATTGATTAAATTCTCAGATGAGGGTGTGGACCTCTGCTTAGTGGACCTCTGCAGCATGTGGAAGGTGGGACAGGCTGATCCTGAAGGGCATTCACGCTTCTAAATACTGGGGAATTGAGGAAATAAGTCTCGCGCTTATTACTCATATTCAACCAACAATTTCCATGAAGTGTGAACTATAAGAATAGATTATTGTTCTTCTAAAACTTAAAAATTACTCATGCCTCATTCAGTCTAGAGACTCCCCAATGAAATACATCATCTCAGGTAGTAACTGCACCATTAGCTGATTATCTCAGAATTAAAGAGCTGGCTCCATATAACCTGAATCCTAGGGTTCCTATGGCTCTTTAGGAGCTCAGTGTGGTAGAAATGGCATGGGCTACCGCCATCTTCAAAGTCTCACCTGACTCCTCAGAGTTTAAACCAGAAAACTGTAGCAGGTGCAATATCATGCTAAACACGAGAACCAAAGCAAATAACAAAGGTCCACCTCAAACGAGTGTACAATTTTCCTGTGGCTGTTTTAAGAAATTATGATAAACTGATTGGCTTTAAACAACAGAAACTTATTCTCTCACAGTTCTGGAGGCTTAGAAGTCCAAAATCCGTATTACTAGGATGAAATCAAGGTTTCAGCAGGGCCACAATCCCTCTGAATATCCCTAGGGAGAAGCTGTTCCTTGCTTCTTCCAGGTACACTACAGGTGTCCGCCAGCTTTCTTTGGCTTGCGGCTGCAACACTCCAATCTTTGCCTCCATCTTCACAATGCCTTTACCACCTCTGTGGGTACATCAAATCTCTATCTCTCTTATAAGGATGCCTTATAAAGCTACCTGGATAATCCAGGAAAATCTCCTCATCTCAAGATCCTTAACCTAATCGCATCTTCAAAGTATTTGTGCCATAAGGTATCATTCACAGGCTCTAGGCATTAGGAGCTGGTATCTTTAAGGGAACCATTATTCTAGTTCTCCATTGTAAATATGGCTAGAGGTATTCTGGAGGAGTACGTAATGCATGGATGTGGCACAGCAGTGACCTTTGTTTCCTGAAAGCCCTGAAACCAGTATTAACAATAACAATGGTGTGTATTTCCTAAGCACCTACTTTAGACATTAGACCAAGCATCTTATAAGTTCCCACTAACTATTTGGGAATGATAAGATTCTCACATTACAGATGACAAAACTGAAGCTAAGTTTTGGGTAATATAATTGCTCAAGATCACAAAGTGGGTGGCAGGGAAATGGCTCCAGAGCTCCTTCTACCTCCCAGAGGAAAGAAACTGATGGAAAGCTTCCCGCTTCTCATCTCCTCACTAACTACAAGAATTCCTAAAACCTGGCCCAGGGTGACTATAGGCTGGCCCAGCTGATGCAACCCCCTCAATACATGAACAGCAAGCAAGGACAGCCACCCTAACCTATAGGCCAGAAGTCCCAAGGGTCTTCCTTTCCTTCCTCTCCATCTGCCACCACCCTAAGATATCATCCCCACTTCACCGTTCCCCTTTTCTATACTCATTCAACTATCTGTTGTCAGAAACCACATTTTCTGCAACTATACCCCCCCGTCCAATCATATACCCACTTGCTCTCATCACAAGATGGGTGATGTGGGGCTACTTTTCTGTCTCCCACCTCCCCAGCTATAGCTGATGCTGATCTAACTTTCTGTCCATCCAGCATCCCTTCCTTGGGGGACCTTCCCCTCCCATTCCACAATGCACCCACACAGTCCATAAGAGCTACATGCGGCTAGCCCTGCCTTCCCATCACACCCCCATCACCACATCCCTAGCCAATCAGCACAATGCAAACCACTGGCCAGATGATTGGTTCAGGGATGGGAACATGACCCAATCTTGGCCAATCACCCATCAGAGAGTTCTCTCTGGGACTTTCACTAAAGCTCTGAAAACAGGTTCAGAATTTTGCCTTACTCTGAGATCATCAGGTCTAAAGACAATGAAGGTTTGGAGTTGTTGGTGTCATTTTGATGTCACATGGAGAAAATCTATCTGAGAATGAAGACAAATGGAAATCACCAGGGCTGAGACTTGTTGAGAGAGACAGGATCCTGATCAGGGCCAGCTTCATGAGACTGCAATCTGTGCAGTCCCACAGGTGCTGTGCTTAGAAGGTCCCTGTGCTTGATTTAACATTCTGCTGTCATCATCTTGAAATTTGTTTGTTTTTGTTTTTGTTTTTACAAGAGTTCCCATGTCTTCTTTGTGCACTGAACCCGGCAAATGATGTAGCCGGTTCAGGTCACGGTATCACCATTTGAACCCCTGAAGAGCCAATCAGGCTTAATGTCAGCATAAACCTTAGGATTCCCAGTTACCTGCCAATAAACAACCTCTTCTATTCAAGTCAGTCTGTGTATCATCCACTTACAACCAAAGGATCTGCACATCACTGCCTCTAAGTCCACCACCCCCTCTCCCACCACAGCTTGCACACGTCCATTCCCCTCAGCCCTGGCTGCCTCTGCATTCACCTCTAGTCCATCCATTTCCTCACCAACATCATCCTAGGAGTCCTGGACTGGCCCTCTGCCCTGGCTGCTGAGAGCCCGGATTTCCCAGACTAAAGATGAATCAAATGTAATCATCTATGTTTACAACACTCATCTAATTGATCCAACAGGGTCAGAAAGACACGAGAGATTTATTTGTTCATTCATTCAAAGAAATATTTATTGAGTACCTACCATGTACTAGGCACAGGAGAGATAAAAGGAACATTTTTTGTACTTGCAATTGATAGGAAAAAAACACCCTTAGAAACCCTCAAATAAGCCATGTCCTTCCTTCAGAAACAGACAGGCAGAGAAGCTTATAGGTGTGAGAAGGGAGGAAAGAAGCCAATCAGAAGCCAGATACAGAAGGGGTGAAAGAACACTCAGATCTTCCCTGAGGTTTCCAGAAGAAAAGAAGGGGTTAAACAGGAGCAAATGTAAAACCAAGAAGTTTCCTGGAGGGTTACACAGGGCCCCATCCATCACTGAGAGTGCCCGCTGCCACCCCTCAACATCTTCCATGTTGACATGTACCTACTACATTGTAGGTACTCAATAAATATTATTTGAATCAATGAACAAATGAATCTCTCATGTCTTTCTAACCCTGTTGGATCAATTAGGTGAGTGTTGTAAACATAGATGACTGCATTTGATTCATCTGTAGTCTGGGAAATCCAGACTCTCAACAGCCAAGGAAGAGGGCTCATGGTCCCTTAGAAACATCTCCAGGCTTGGTAGCTGGGCTCTAAACTAGGGCAAGCACTATCTGTGGCCTTTGTACTGAGTTCCTCTAGGAGACAGAAGAGTGCTGTCTTTGGGTCTGACTCCTGCTGTGAGAATTTATCCTCTCTAAACCTCAGTTTCCTCATCGATAAAATGGAGGTTGAAATGATAGCCAATCATGGGCTTACTGTAGCGATTACCTGAAGTAATCCATGTAGAGCTGTCAGCCCAGAGCCTGGCACATCAAGAGCTCAGTAGACAGTACCATGTCACTCAGCAAAGGAAAACCCATGTTCCAACCCATCAATTGATAAAGATCTAATGGGACATCACTTGTTCAAAAGTAGGGGGTTCTCCTGTGTTCCAGGGGAAAACAGATTTGACTTTCTATGTTTTTAATACTAGTAGTTATATCAATCCTAGTTTAGCAATATTAAAATAAGATACCTTATCCAAAATATAAGTCTAATGATAGTCAATATTTACATAGCACTTTCTTTCAAGTAAATTTTAAATTTGTCTTACATGTTATCAAGCCCTAGAGAAAAAATGAGCATAACTTTTTTTTTTTTTTTTTTTTTTGAAACAGAGTCTCACTCTTCTCGCCCAGGCTGGAGTTCAGTGGCGCAATCTCAGCTCACTGCAACCTCCGCCTCCTGGGTTCAAGCAATTCTCCTGCCTCAGCTTTCTAAGTAGCTGGGATTACAGGCGTGCACCACCCCGCCCAGCTAATTTTTTTTTTTTTTTGTATTTTTAGTAGAGATGGGGTTTCACCATGTTGGCCAGGCTGGTCTTGAACTCCTGACCTCAGGTGATCCATCCGCCTCGGCCTCCAAAGTGCTGGGATTACAGGCGTGAGCCACCGCGCCTGGCCCAGAATTGTTTTTAACTCTTTTTGTACAAAAGGGCAATCAGAGACCACAGAAACTGGAAAGTCACTTCTTTTCTTTTGAGCTTTACTTTTCTCCTCTATAAAATGGGAGTTTGAGTTTCAGTTCTCTTGTCCTGACCCCACAGGTCCAGGTCAAACTGCTGCTACAGGTGCAGCTGAGTTAAAACATGCCAGAGAGATTGCTCTCCTATTTTTGAAAAACCATCAGGAAAGGAGATTTCACAAGATCAGATGGCCCTTTAAAGCCATGTGTTTTACTAGCAAGCTGGGTGATGAAAACTATCAGAAGGAAAGATGAAAGGAGAAGCTGAAATTTATTCAGATCAAAAAAAAGAGAGACTTGGCCAAAACCGCTTGTAGTATCAGGAGTTGAATGAGATGATCACTAGCAATAAAGTGGAAACAAACAGTCTTGTGCTGTCAAAACTCTAAGCTGTGTGTGGAGCCACTCTACCCCGACATCTTATCACACGGTAAGTAATTTCCAAAAAAAGTCATTCTTAAAGAATGTTCTTGGGGGACCTCCCTTGAGTGCTCCAAAAAGTTAAAAACATTACAAATGTACAGTGTCATCTTCATAATCTCAAAACCCTCTCAATGGGAAAAAATGCCTTAAAACAAGTGTCTTAGATGAAAATTACGCAGTAGTTTTAACAATCTGGCTTTATGTTCCAAAGATCTAACTTAAGACTTGAATAAAAGGAAGGATTATCAAAGGATGCTTTAGAGAATATATTAGTCCATTTTCATACTGCTATGAAGAAACACCCAAGACTGGGTCATCTATAAAGAGAAAGAGGTTTAACTGACTTACAGTTCCACATGGCAGGGGAGGCCTCACAATCATGGCAGAGGGTGAAGGAGGAGCAAAGGCACATTTTACATGGGGTCAGGCATGAGAGCGTGTGCAGGGGAACTGCCCTTTATAAAACCATCAGATCTCCTGAGGCTTATTCACTATCACGAGAACAGCACAGGAAAATCCTGCCCCGGGATTCAATTACTTCCCACCAGGTCCCTCCTACGACACAAGGGGATTATGGGAGTTACAATTCAAGATACGACTTGGGTGGGGACACAGACAAACCATATCATTCCACCCCTGGCCCCTCCCAAATCTCATGTCCTCGCATTTCAAAGCCAATCATGCCTTCCTAACAGTCCCCCAAAGTCTTAACTCATTTCAGCATTAACTCAAAAGTCCACAGTCCAAAATCTCATCTGAGACAAGGCAATTCCCTTCTACCTATGAGCCTGTAAAATCACAAGCAAATTAGTTACTTCCTAGATACAATGAGGGTACAGGCATTGGGTAAATACACCCATTTCAAATGGGAGAAATTAGCCAAAACAAAGGGCCTACAAGGCTCCATGCAAGTCTGAAATCCAACAGGACAGTCATTAAACCTTGAAGTTCCAAAATGATCTCCTTTGACTCTATGTTTCACATCCAGGTCACACTGATACAAAAGATGGGCTCCCACAGCCATGGGCAGGTCCACGCCTGTGGTTTGCAGGATAGAGCCCCACTCCTGGCTGCTTTCATGAGCTGGCATTGAGTGACTGCAGCTTTTCCAGGCACACAGTGCAAGCTGTTGGTGGATCTAACATTCTGGGGTCTGGAGAACAGTGGCCCTCTTCTCACAGCTCCACTAGGCAATGCCCCAGTGGTGACTCTGTGTGGGGGCTCCAACCCCACATGTCCCTTCTGCACTGCCCTAGCAGAGGTTCTCCATGAGGGCCCTGCCCCCGCAGCAAACTTCTTCCTGAACATCCAGGCGTTTCCATACATCCTTTGAAATCTAGGCGGAGGTTCCCAAACCTCAATTCTTGACTTCTGTGCATCCGCAGGCTCAACACCATGTGGAAGCTGCCAAGGCTTGGGGCTTGCACCTTCTGAAGCCATGGCCCGAGCTGTATCTTGATCCCTTTCAGCCACAGCTGGAGCACTGGAGCTCAAGGCACCAAATCCTTGGCCTGCATACAGCAGGGGAGTCCTGGACCTAGCCCAAGAAACCATTCTTCCCTCCAGACCTGCGATGGGAGGAGCTGCCGTGAAGGTCCCTGACATGTCCTGGAGACATGTTCCCCACTGTCTTGGTGATTAACTTGGTGATTAATTGTCTTGGTGATTAAGCCCACTGTCCTGGGCTCCTTGTTACGCAAATTTCTGCAGCAGGCTTGAGTTTCTCCCCAGAAAATTGGTTTTTCTTTTCTATTTCATCATCAGGCTGCAAATTTTCCAAACTTTTATATTCTGCCTCCCCTTGAACAGTTTGCCACTTAGAAGTTTCTTCCACCAGATACCCCAAATTATCTCTCTCAAGCTCAAAGTTGCACAGATCTCTAGGGCAAAAGCAAAATGCCACCAGTCTCTTTTTTAAGTGTAACAAGAATCACCTTTGCTCCAGCTCCCAACAAGTTCCTCATCTCTATCTGAGACCACCTCAGCCTGGACTTTATTGTCCTTATCACTATTAGCATTTTGGCCAAAGCCATTCAACAAGTCTCTAGGAAGTTCTAAACTTTCCCACATTTTCCTGTCTTCTGAGCCCTCCAAACCGTTCCAACCTTTGCCTGCTACCCAATTCCAAAGTTGCTTCCACATTTTCAGATATCTTTAGAGCAGCACCCCACTCTACTGGTACCAATTTACTGTATTAGTCCATTTTCATACTGCTATGAAGAAATACTCAAGACTGGGTAATTTATAAAACAGGTTTAATGGACTCACAGTTCCACATGGCTGGGGAGGCAAAGGAGGAGCAAAAGCACGTCTTACATGACAGCAGGCATGAAAGCATGTGCAGGGGAACTGCCCTTTCTAAAACCATCAGATCTTGTGAGACTTTTTCACTATCACAAGAACAGCACAGGAAAAACTCGCCCCCATGATTCAACTACCTTCCACCAGGTCCCTCCCATGACACATGGGAATTATGACAGCTACAATTCAAGATGAGATTTGGGTGGGGACATGGCCAAACCGTATCAGAGAGCTTATGTTTGTAGTTTTATTGTTCTAAAAATAAAATGTGAGCTTCTACTTTCCAGTCCTGCATGTAAGGAGCTTGGAAGTCATCATTCCCTCTTAACAAGTAAAAAGCTGAACAAACTGAAAAATTATCAACTCTGCATAGATCCATCAGAAAAGTGAGGTCACAAAGCAAAAGTGAGATCACAAATCTGCCCCAAAATTGGACAAACAGATAGGCAAATACATAGAAATACAATTTACTGGAACAGAAACCCCTGAGCAGAAACCTCCATGGGAACCAATACCAAGTACAACATATCCGGCTATCAAGAAAAAATATAAGTTATACTAAACAACAAAAATACACAATTAAAGAATGAAGCACACCTAAAAGATCTAGAAAATAGCTTCAATGGGGCAAATCTAAGAGTTACTGACCTTAAAGAGGAGGTAGAGAGACTGGGGTAGAAAGTTTACTCAAAGGAATAATAACAGAGAAATTTCCCAAACCTAGAGAAAAATATCCATATTCAAGTACAAGAAGGTTACAGAACACCAAGCAGATTTAACCCAAAGACGACCTCAAGGCATTGAATAATCAAATTCCCAAAGATCAAGGATAAAGAAAAGATCCTAAAAGCAGCAGGAGAAAAGAAACAAATAACATACAATGGAGCTCAATACATCTGGCAGCAGGCTTTTCACTGGAAACCTTACAGGCCAGGAGAGAGTGTCATGGACATATTTAAAGTCCTGAAAGAAAATCACTATTACCCTAGAAGAGTATCTATGGCAAAAATATCCTTCAAACATGAAGGAGAAATAAAGACTTTCCCAGAAAAACAAAAGCTGATTTCATCAACACCAGACTGGTCCTATAAGAAGTGCTAAAACGGAGTCCTTCAATCTGAAAGAAAAGGACATTAAGAAGCAATATGAAATCATCTGAAGGTACAAAACTCATTAGTAATATTAAGTACATAGAATGTTCTAACACTGTAATTGTGGTGTGTAAACTACTAATGTTTTCAGAAGAAAGAAGATGAACTAGTCAAAAATAATAACTACAACTTTTCAAGACACACAGTACAATAATATATAAATAGAAACAACAAAAAGTTAAAAAGCAGGTAGATAAAGTTATTAGTTTTCTTTTTACTTGCTTGAAAGTTAAAGTTATTAGTTTTCTTTTTACTTGTTTGTTGGTATAAGTTTCTTTACGCAGTCAGTGTTAGGTTGTCATCAGTTTAAAATAATGTTTATAAGATAGTATGAAAGCCTCAGTTACCTCAAATCTAAAAACATGCAACAGATACACAAAAAATAAAAAGCGAGAAATTACAACATACCAACAGAGAAAACTGCCTTCACTAAAAGGAAAACAGAAAGAAAAGAAAGAAGAAAGAGAAGGCCAGAAAACAAATAACAAAATTGTAAGAGTATGTCCTTACTTAACAATAACAACACTGAATGTAAATGGACTAAACTCTCCATCAAAAGACAAAGAGTGGTTAAATGCATTTAAAAAAACTAACGGTATGTTGCCTATAAGAAACACACTTCATCTACAAAGACACACACAGACTAAAAATAAAGAGATGGAAAAAGATATTCCATACCAATGGAAACCAAAACAGAGGAGAAATAGTTATACTTATATCAGACAAAATAGATTTCAAGACAAATATTATAAAAAGAGAAAAGAAAAGTCATCATATAGGGATATAAAGCAAGAGAATATAACAATTGTAAACATATATGCACCCAACTTTGGAGCACCCAGATATATAAAGCAAATATTGGTAGAGCTAAACAGAGAGATAGACCCTAACAAAACAATAGCTGAAAACTTTAACACTGCACTTTCAGCAACAGACACATCATCCAGACAGAAAATCAACAAATAAATCATGGACTTAATCTACACAATAGACCAAATGGACCTAACAGATATTTACAGAACATTTCATCCAATGGCTACAGAATATACATTCTTCTCCTCAGCTCATGGACCATTCTCAAGGATGAACCATATCTTACGCCACAAAACAACTCTTAAAACATTTCAAAAAACTGAAATTATATTAAGTATTTTCTCTGAACACAATAGAATAAAACTAGAAATCAATTAAAAAGCAATTTTGGAAACTATACAAACACCTGGAAATTAAACATTATGCTCCTGAATGATCAGAGGGCCAATGAATAAGTTAAGAAGGAATTGTTTTAAATTATTGAAACAAATGATAATGGAAATACAACATACTATACCTATGGGATACAGCAAAAGCAGTACTAAAAGGAAAATTTATAGCTATGAGCACATCAAAAAAGTAGAAAAACTTTAAATAAACAACCTAATGCTGCAGCATAAAGAACTAGAAGGCAAGAGCAAACTAAACCCAAAATTAGTAGAACAAAAGAAATAATAAAGATCAGAGCAGAAATAAATGAAATTTAAATGAAAAACATATATATATAAAAGATCAATGAAATGAAAAGTTGGTTTCTTGAAAAGATAAACAAAATCAATAAATCTCTGGCCAAACTAAGAAAAAAGAGAGGAGACCCAAATAAATAAAATCAAAGATGAAAAAAATACATTACAATTGATACCACAGAAATTCAAAGGATTAGAGGCCAGTACGAGCAACTATATGCCAATAAATTAGAAAACCTAGGAGAAATGGATCAACTCCCAGACACATACAACCTACCAAGATTGAATCATGAAGAAATTCAAAACCTGAACAGACCGAGTAATGATATCAACACTATAATAAAAAGTCTCCCAGGAAGGAAAAAAGCCCAGGACCCAGTGGCTTCACTGCTGAATTTTACCAAACATTTAAAGAAGAACTAATATCAATCCTACTCAAACTATTCTAAAAGATAGAGGAGGAGGGAATACTTCTAAACTCATTCTATGAGGCTGGTATATGATACCAAAACCAAAGACACATGTAAAAAATAAATAAATAAATAAATAAAAACTACAGGCCAAGATCCTTAATAAACATTAATGCAAAAATCCTAGACAAAATACTAACAAACGAAATTCAACAACACATTAAAAAGATCATTCATCATGACCAAGTGGGACTTATCCCGGGGTTGCAAGGATGGTTCAACATATGCAAATCAATGTGATACATCATATCAACAGAATGAAGGACAAAAACCATGTGATCGTTTCAACTGGTGCTGATAAAACATTTGATAAAATTCAACATTCCTTCATGAAAAAAAGCACTCAAACAACTGGGTATAGAAAAAAAACATACCTGAGTACAATAAAAGCCAAAAAGTCTCTATGACAGACCCACACTAGTATCATGCTGAATGGGGAAAAGATCTGGAACAAGACAAGGAGGCCCACTTCAGTACTGTTATTTAACATAGTACTGGAAGTCCTAGCTAGAGCAATTAGACAAGAGAAAGAAATAAAGGGCATCCAAATTGAAAAGGAAGAATTCAAATTATCCTTGTTTGCAGATGATATGATCTTATTTTTGGAAAAACCTAAAAACTCCACCAAAAAACTATTAGAACTAATAAAACAAATTCAGTAAAGTTGCAGGATATAAAAATCAACATACGGAAATCAGTAACATTTCTATATGCCGATAGTGAACAATTTGAAAAAGAAATCAAGAAAGTAATCCCAATTACAACAGCTACAAATAAAATAAAATACCTAGGAATTAACCCAAGCAGTGAGAGAGCTCTACAATGAAAACTACAAAACATTGATACAAGAAACTAAAGGAGGAAACAAACCGAACACTGATCCTACAAGCTGATCATCCATGAAATTACTCCGGGATCCATCAAGGCAGCAAGGGGACACAGCAAAGAGGAGGGAAGCTGCGCAGGAGCCTATCTGGAGTCAACACAGACCCATGAGAAGCTCCCCAACAAGGGAGCGGTGAGTGAGAGCCCCTCAGGGGATTCACACTTTCCACAAGGACCTGTGCAGGACTGGGAATGGGAGAATCCTTCTAGGCCCCTGCACACCCAACCATGCTTCTAAACTGAAGCAGAGAGCCACCTGGAGATTTTCCAGAGGCAACTCTCAAGTCCAAGGACACCTATACAAGCCTTGGACCCCAGAACAAACTGGCACCAGTGCCATAACCCCAGTAGAGGCCACAGTCAGGGTGCCTGGAAGCAATAAGATTGCTCCAGTCGCCCTCACCCCACCCTTGCTAGACAAGACTCAGTGCCAACTTCCCGCCCAGTGGTCCTGTTTCTGCCTGAACTCAGCCAGCAGCCACAGCCTCCTGCTGTACTGGGAAACACCCAGATGGCAGGGAAGGTGACTCCACTCTCCCAGTCGGCTCATAGCCAGGTGGGCCACGCCTACTAGAGCTTCCAACCCAGCAGTCCTGCTTCCGCCTGAACTCAGCAGGCAGACTCAACCTCCTATTGTCCTGGGAAACACCTGGACAGCAGGGGAGGCCACTCCACCCACCCCCAAAGCTGGTAGCCAGGCAGGCCACGCCTGCTAGAGCTTCCAGTACAGTGGTCCTTCTATCTGAATTCTGCCAAGGGGCACAATATCCTATTGCCCCAGGATAACACCCGGACAGCAGGACAGGCATCTCCACCCACCTCCACCGATAGGCAGATGGGCCATGCATGCTAGAGCTTCCAGCTGAGTGGTCCCATTTCTGTCTGAACTCTGCAGGCAGGCGCAACCCCATATTCCCCCAGGAAACACACAGACAGATTAGGTGACCTCACTCACCCTCATGGCTCCTAGCCAAGCAGAGCTTGTTTGTTTGCCGTACCCAAGCAGGGAGGAGCCCTCACTTTCAGGTCAGTGAGAGAAGTAAGATGCCTGGGTTCACGGGCTGGTGGAGGAGCAGAGTGTGCCTCCCTCCACAGGAAACAGCAAGGATATGGCCTATGTGCCAACTGTGGCCCCTGCCTGAGGGATCCTCATGAACCAGAACTCCTAATAAAAGAAATGCAAGCACAGAGCCAGTGATTGGAGGGGCCTCCTCCAAGGCACCGGAACAAACTAGGTAAGGGAGTCATCTCTCTAACCCACAGAGCACTCCTACCCACTGTGCTAAAACAAAAAAGCTTTGCAGTACAGTAAGAGCCTATCTGCTGGCTAACATTCTTAAATGGTGCCTACTGGATCGCAGCCCAAAATACAATGGTAAAATATTTTGCCAGGATATAGTGCCTATGAAAACTTAATGCAAAGCCTCCTGCTGGCGCCCCACCCCAACCAACACATGTGCACCCCACTGTGCCACTGCAGCTTCTGGCACACACAAGCCAGGATGGATCCCACTGCCACTGCCCTGAGGAAAGGCATTGGCTGGCACCCCCCATCAGAGTACTGAGGTCAGTGGACCGGGAACACCTTGGCCCCTTCAGCGCACCAGATTCCTAACCCAAAGGGGTCGAGGAACAAAGCTGGGGGCCCTATACCAGCCCCACAGAATTAGAGCACACAGCATAGTAGTCAACTGAACCTAGTCAACTGAACCCACTTTAGACCACAATCAAACCCCCAATGGCAGCAAAGAAGATAAAAGCAAAAAAACTCATCCAGAGGACAGCAATTTCAAAGATTAAAGGAATATCAGCCCACACAGATGAGAAAGAAACAGCACAAGAACTCTGGCAGTTCAAAAAGCTAGAGTATCTTCTTACCTCCTAACAACCACACTAGTTCCCCAGCAATGGTCCTTAACTAGGTTGAAATGGCTGAAATGACAGACATAGAATTCTGAAAATGGATGGGAACAAAGATCGTGGAGATTCAGGAGAAAGTTGAAACTCAATCAGTGGAATCCGAGGAATACAATAAAATAAAACAGAAGCCAAAAGATAAAATGGTCATCTTAAGAAATAACCAAACTGATCTGACAGAGCTGAAAAACTCACAACAAGAATTTCACGATATCATAACAAGTATTAACAGCAGAATTAACCAAGCTGAGGAAAGAATCTCAGAGCTTGAACACTGATTCTCTGAATTAACCCAGTCAGACAAAAATAAAAAAAAAAAAAAGAATGAATGAAATCTCCAACAAATATGGGATTACGTGAATGGACCAAATCTATGACTCATGGGCATCCCTGAAAGAAAGGGTGAGAAAGTAAACACCTTGAAAAATATATTTAAGGATATCATTCACTTCACAAAAATTTCCCTAACCTCACTAGACAGACCAACATTCAAATTCAGGAAATACATAGAACCCCTGTTAGATACTATATGAGACAATCATCCCCAAGATACACAGTCATCATATTCACCCAGATCAACATAAAATAAATAATATTAAAGACAGCCAGAGAGAAGGGGCAGGTCACCTACAAAGGGAACCCCACCAGACTAACAGCATACCTATCAGCAAATACTGTATAAGCCAGAAGAGACTGGGGGCCAAAATATAGCATTCTTAAAGAAAAGAGACTTCAACCAAGAATTTTATATGCAGCCAAACTATGCATCACAAGCAAAGAAGAAATAAGACCCTTTTCAGATAAGCATGATTATCTCAATAGATGCAGAAAAGGCTTTTGATAACAACATCCTTCATGTTTGAAAAAAAAAACCCTCAATAAACTAGGCATTGAATAACTTTCCTCAAAATAATAAGGGCCATCTATGACAAACCCACAGCCAACATAATCCTGAATGGGCAAAAGCTGGAAGCATACCCTTGAGAACTAGAAAAAGACAAGGATGCCCACTCTCATCACTCCTATTCAATATATTACTGGAAGTCTTAGCCAGAGAAATCAGCAGGAGAAAGAAATAAAAGGCATTCCATTGGAAGAGGGGAAGTCAAACTATCTCTATTTGCAGACAATATGATTTTATATCTAGAAAACCCCAAAGTTTCTGCCCAAAAACTCCTAGATGTGATAAATAACTTCAGCAAAGTTTCAGGATGCAGTATCAATGTATAACAATCAGAAGCATTTCTATACACCAACAACATCCAAGCTGAGCGCCACATCAAGAATGCAATTCCATTTACAAAAGACAAACACACACCCACACACAAACACACACACAAACACACACACACAAATACCTAGGAATACAGATAACCAGGGAGATAAAAGATCTCTACAACAAGAATTGAAAAACATTGCTGAAAGAAATAACAATTGACACAAACAAATGGAAAAAAAAATCCATGCTCATGGACAGGAAGAATCAATATTATTAAAATGACCATACTGCCCAAAGCAATTTACAGGTTCAATGCTATTATCAACTAACGATGACATTCTTCACAGAATTAGAAAAGACTATGTTAGAGTTCATATGGAACCAAAAAAAGAGCCCAAACAACCAAGGCAATCCTAATCAAAAAGAACAAAGCTGAAGATATCACATTACCTGACTTGGAACTACACTACAAGGCTACAGTAACCAAAACAGCATGGTACTTTTATAAAAAGACACATAGACCAATGGACCAGAATAGAGAACCCAGACATAAAGCCACACACCTACCACCATCTGATCTTCAACAAAGTCAACAAAAACAAGCAATGGAGAAAAGACTCCTTATTCGATAAATGGTGCCGAGGTAACTAGCTAGCCACATGCAGAAGATTGAAACTGAACCCCTTCCTTACACCATATACAAAAAAATCAACTTAAGATGGATTAAATACTTAAACGTAAAACCTAAAACTATAAAAACCCTGGAAGATAACCCTGAAAGATAACATAGGCCCTGGAAAAGATTTCATGACAAAGATGACAACGGCAAATGCAACAAAAACAAAAAATGACAAATGGAACCTAATTAAACTAAAGAGCTTCTGTACAGCAAAGGAAACTATCAACACAGTAAACAGACAACTCACAGAATGGAAGAAAATATTTGCAAACTATGCATGTGACAAAGGTCTAGCATCCAAAATTTACAAGGAACTTAAATTAACAAGCAAAACACAAACAACCCCATTAAAGAATGGGCAAAGGAAATGAATAGACATTTTTTCAAAAGAAGATATAAATGCAGCAACAATCATGAAAAATGCTCACCATCATTAATCATTAGAGAAATACAAATCAAAACCACAATGTGATACCATCTTGCACCAGTCAGAATGGCTACTGTTAAAGTCAAAAAATAACAGATGCCAGTGAAGCTGCAGAAAAAAAGGGAATGTTTACACACTGTAGGTGGGAATGTAACTTAGTTCAGCCACTGTGGAAACCAGTTGGCGATCTCTCAAAGAACTTAAAGCAGAGCTATCTTTTCACCCAACAATCCCATTATTGGGTATATACCCAGAATATAAATCATTCTAACATGAAGACACATGCATGTGTATGTTCATCACAGCACTAATCACGATAGCAAATGCATGGAACCAACCTACATGTCCATCAACAGTAGAATAGATAGGAAAAAATGTGGTACATTTATACCATGGAATACTACACAGCCATAAAAAAGAATGAAGTCATGTCATTTGTAACAACATGGATGGAGCTGGAGGCCATTATCCTAAGTGAACTAATACAGTAACAGAAAACCAAATACCGCATGTTCTTACTTACAAGTGGGAGCTAAACATCAAGTACACATGGACATAAAGAAGAGAACAAAAACACTGGGCCTACGTGAGGGTGGAGAGTGGGAAAAAGGTGAGGATAAAAAAACTACCTATCAGGTACTATGCTTATTCCTCAGGTGATGAAATAATCTGGCACATCAAACCACCACAACACACAATTTACCTATATAACAAACCTGCACATGTGCCCCTGAAATGAAAATAAAACTTTTTAAATTAAACACACACACACACACACACACACACACACACACACACACACACTGGCCACACAGACATTGGCCAGGTGCCGTGGCTCACGCCTGTAATCCCAGCACTTTGGGAGGCCGATGCAGGTGGATCACTTGAGGTCAGGAGTTCCAGATCAGCCTGGCCAACATGGTGAAACCCCATCTCTACTAAAAATACAAAAATTAGCCAGGCATGGTGGCGGGCACCTGTAATCCCAGCTACTTGGGAGGCTGAGGCAGGGGAATTGCTTGAGCCTGGGAGGCAGAGGTTGCAGTGAGCTGAGATCACGTCACTGCACTCCAGCCCAGGCGACCGAGCAAGACTTCATCTCAAAATAAATAGATAAATATAAAAACAAAAAAGAAATTAAAGAGAATACAAAAAAATGGAAAAATATTCCATGTTCATGGATTGGAAGAATCAATATTGTTAAAATGTCCATAGTACTCAAAGCCATATACACAGATTCAATGCAATCCTAATCAAAATACCAATGACATTCTTCACAGGAATAGAAAAAATAATCCTAAAATTTATACAGAACCACAAAAGACCCATAATAGCCAAAGTTATCTTGAGCAAAAAAAAACAAAACTGGAGGAAGCCCATTATCCAATATCAAATTATACTACAGAAATATAGTGACCAAAACAGCATGATACTGGCATAAAAACAGATACATAGACTAACAGAACAGAACAGAGAACCCAGCAATAATCCATACATTTACAGTGAACTCATTTTTGATAAAGGTGCCAAAAACATACACTGGGGAAAAGACAGTCTTCAATAAATGGTGCTGGGGAAACTGAATATCCATATGCAGAAGAATAAAACTAGATCCCTATCTCTCATCATATATAAAAACCAAATCAAAACGGATTTAGAGGCTTAAATCTAAGACCTCAAACCATGAACTTACTATGAGAAAACTTTGGGGAAACTCTCCAGGACTTTGGGCGAAAATTTTTTGAGTAATATCCTACAACCAAACAAAAAAAAAATGGACAAATAGGATCACATCAAGTTAAAAAGCTTCTGTATAGCAAAGGAAACAATCAACAAAGTGAAGAGACAACCAACAGAGTAGGAGAAAATATTTGCCAACTATCCATCTGACAGGGGATTAATAACCAGAATATATCAGGAACATAAACAACTTTACAGAAGAAACTTGAATAATCCAATAAATGAGCAAAAGATCTGAATAGGCATTTCTCAAAAGAAGACATACAAATAGCAAACAAGTATATGAAAAGGTTTTCAATATCACTGATCACCAGAGAAATGCAAATCAAACCACAATGAGATATCATCTTACCCCAGTTAAAATGCCTTTCATGCAAAAGAAAGGAAATAACAAATGATGGCAAGGATGTAGAGAAAACGGAACCCTCATACACTGTTGATGGAATGTAAATTAGTACAACTGCTATGGAGAACAGTTTGGTGGTTCCTCAAAAAACTAAAAATGAGCTACCATCCGACCCAGTAATCCTACTCCTAGGCATATACCCCAAAAAAAGGAAATCAGTATATCAAAGAAATATCTGCAATCTTATGTTTTTTGAAGCCCTACTCACAATAGCCAAGATTTGGATAAAGAATATGTGGTACATATACACAATTGAGTACTATTCAACCATAAAGAATAATGAAATCAGCCGGGCATAGTGGCTCATGCCTGTAATCCCAACACTTTGGGAGGCTGAGGAGGGTGGACCACCAGGTCAGGAGTTTGAGACCAGCCTGGCCAGTATGGTGAAACCCCATCTCTACTAAAAGTACAAAAAAATCAGCCGGGTGTGGTGGCACGCGCCTATAGTCCCACCTACTCGGGAGGCTGAGGCAGAACAATCACTTGAACTCAGGAGGCAGAGGTTGCAGTGAGCCAAGATCGTGCCACTGCACTCCAGCCTGGATAACAAGAGCAAGACTCCGTCTCAAAAAAAAAAAAAAAGAAGAAGAAGAATGAAATCCTGTCATTTGCAACAACATGGATGGAACTGGGGGTCATTATGTTAAGTGAAATAAAGCAGGCACAGAAAGACAAACTTCTCATGCTCTCACATTTGTGGAAGGCAAAAATTAACAACTAAACTCACAGAGATAGAGAGCAGAATGATAGTTATTAGAGGAGTTGGGAAGGGTAGTGTGACTGGGGCAATGTGGGGATAGTTAAGGGGTACAAAAATATAGTTAGAATGAGTATGTTCTGTGTATTTGATAGCACAATAGGGTGACTATAGTCAACAATAATTTATTGCATATTTTAAAATAACTAAGAGTATAATTGGATTGTTTGTAACATAAAGGATAAATGCTTGAGATAATAGATACTCCATGTACTCTCATGTGATTATTACACATTATACACCTGTATTAAAATATCTCATGTACCCCATAAATACATACACCTATTATGTACCCACGAAAACTAAAAAGTGAAAGAGAAATAAAGATGTTCTCAGACAAACAAAAGTCAAGGAAATTTGTTACCAGTAGACCTGCCTTGCAACAAATGTTAAAAGAAGTTCTTCAGAGAGAAGACAAACAATATAGGGCAGATACTCAGATTCTACACAAAGAAAGGAAGAGCACCAGAGAAGGAATAGTGAAGGTAAACTAAAACACTTTTATTTTTCTAATTCTTGATTTAGAAGTTTGCTCAAAATATTACCAACAATACATTCAATTGTGTGTGTGTGCTTATTTATAAGTGAAATGAGTGACAGCAATGATACCAGGAATGGGAGAGAGGAGTCAAGATTATTCTGTTATTATAAGGTATTCACACTATCAGTGAAGTGGTATAGTATTACTTGAAAGTGGGCTTGAATTAGTTGTAAACATACATTGCAAACTCTAGGGCAACAACTAAAAAAGTTTTAAAAAAAGTATAACTTATATGCTAAGAAAGGAGAAAAACAGAATCATATAAAATGCTCAAGCAAAACCACAAAAGGGGCCAGGCATGGTGGCCCATGGTTGTAATACCAGCACTTTGGGCAACTAAGTCAGAGGGATCACTTGAGCCCGAGCCCAGGAGTTGAAGCCCAGCCTGGGCAACACGGCAAAACCTCATCTCCACAAAAAATACAAACACAAGTCTGGGCACAGGGGCTCACACCTGTAATCCCAACACTTTGGGAGGCCAAGGCGGACAGATCACTAGAGGTCAGGAGTTCAAGAGCAGCCTGATCAACATGGTAAAGCCCTGTCTCTACTAAAAATACAAAAATTAGCCAAGTATGGTGGCAGGCACCTATAATCCCAGCTACTTGGGAGGCTGAGGCAGGAGAATTGCTTGAGCCCAGGAGGCAGAGGTTGCAGTGAGCCGAGATCGCCCACTGCACCCCAGCCTCGGTGACAGAGCGAGACACCACCTCAAAAAAAAAAAAAAAAAAAATACACACACACACACAGACAAAAGAAAAAAATCAGTCAGGTGTGATGGCACACACCTACAGTCCCAGCTACTTGGGAGGCTGAGGTGGGAGGATCACTTGAGCCTGGGAGGTGGAGGATGCAGTGAGATAAGACTGCACCACTGCACGCCAGCCTGGGCAACAGGGCAAGACCTTGTCTTAAAAAAAAAAAGGCAGAAAAAAAAAGTAGAAGACAAAAAGAGGAACAAAAAACAAGGGCAATGAATAGAAAACAGTAACAAATACAGTAGCTATTAATCCAACTATATTGATAATCACTTTAAACATCAATGGTCTCAATACACCAATTAAAAGGCAGAGACTGTCAGAGTGGATCAAAAAACAAAACCCAACAATATGTTGTCTACAAAAAGCTACTCTCAATATAAAGATTGATATAAATGAAAAGTAAAGGGATGAAAAAATATTTACCATGCTAACACTAATCAAAAGAAAGCAGAAATAGCTACTTTAGTTTCACAGAGAGCTGGCGTCAGAGCAAGGAAAGTTATCAGGCATAAAGTGGAGCATTACATAATAATGAAAGTGTCAATTCTCCAAGAAAACATAACCAATCCTTAATGTGTATGCACCTAACAACAGAGCACCAAATACATCAGGCAAAAACCGATAGATAACCAGGCATGGTGGCTCACGCCTGTAATCTCTAAACTTTGGGAGGCCAAGGCAGGCAGATCACCTGATAAGGAGTTCAAGACCAGTATGGCCAACATGGTGAAACCCTATCTCTACCAAAAAATACAAAAATTAGTCAGGCATGGTGGCATCCACCTGTAGTCCCAGCTACTCAGAAGGCTGAGGCACAAGAATCACCTGAACCCAGGAGGCAGAAGTTGCAGTGAGTAGAGATTGCACCACTGCACCCCACCCTGTCTCAAAAACAAACTGATAGAAATGCAAGGAGTAATAGATGAATCCATAATTACAGTTGGAGACTTCAATACTCCTTTATCACAAAACGAACAGATCCAGCATGCAGAAAATCAGTAAGGACATAGTTGGAATTCAATGTTACCATCAACTAGCTGAAAATAACTGACATCTATTTACTACTTCATCTAACGACAGCAGAATATACATTTTACTCAAGATTACGTAGAACATTCACCAAAACAAACCACATTCTCGGTCATAAAACACATCTTAACAAATTTAAAAGAGTAAAAATCATATAATATCCATTCTCAGGTCATAATGGAATTAAACTAGAAATTATAACAACAACTAGAAAAATCCCAAAATACTTGGAGATACAGCAACATAATTCTAAACAAAGCATGGGTCAAAAAGGAAATCTCAAGAGAAATTTTAAAATATTTTAAACCTAAATGAAAATTAAAATACAACTTAATGGAATTTGCAGGATACAGTGAAAGCAGTGTTTAGAGGGAAATTCATAACAATGAATGCATATATTTAAAAATAAGAAAGATCTAAAATTAATAATCCAAGCTTCCACCATGGGAAACTAGAAAAGGGGCAGCAAATTAAATCCAAAGTAAGCAGTGGAAAAGAAATAATGAAAATTAGAGCAGAAATCGATGAAACTGTAAATAGAAAGTAAACAAAAGAAATAAATGAAACCAAAAGCTAGCTCTTTGAAATCATCAATATAATTGATAAGCCTCTAACTAGGCTAACTAAGAACAAAAGAAGACACAAACTACTAATGTCAGAAATGAAAGCAGGAACATCATTATAGATCCTATGAACGTTAAAGGAATACTAAAGGAATATAATGAATTCTATGCCCACAAATTCAATAATCTAAATGAAATGGATCAATTCCTTAAAAGACATAATCTGCCAAAACTTGAGAAATTGAATCAATAATAAATAACCTTTCAAAACAGAAAACAGCAAGCCAGGATGGGTTTAGTGTTCAATTCTAGGAAATATTTCAGGGAGAAAGTATATAATTCTCTACAATCTCTCTCAGAAAATAGAAAAGGAGAATATACTTCCTAACTCATTCTGAGGCCAGCATCACCCTAACACCAAAATCAGGCAAAGATATTACAGGAACAGGAAACTACAGACAAATATCTCTCATGAACACAGATACAAAAATCCTCAGCAAAATGCTAGCAAACTTAAGTGCAACAATGTATAAAAACAATTATACACAACAACCAAATGGGATTTATCCCAGGTATGCAGGATTGGTCTAACATTCAAATATCAACATAATCCATCACATCAACAACCTAAACAAGAAAAATCACATGATCATATCAATAGATACAGAAAAAGCATTCAACAAAATCCAACACCCACATATGATAAGAACTCTCAGCAAACCAAGAATAGAAGGGAATTTCCCTAACTTGATAAAGAACATCTATAAAAAACATACAGCTAACATCATACTTAATGGTGAGCAACTAGCTTTTCTGCTAAGATCATGAATAAGGCAAGAATATTCTCTCTCATCACTCCTTTTCAATAGTACTGGAAGTCCTAGCTAATAAAATAAAACAAAATATAACACCAAAGGCACAATCCATGAAAGAAAGAATTGATAAGATGGACTTCATTAAAATAAAAAACTTCTGTTCTGAAAAAGACACTGAGATGAATGAAAAGACAGAGTGGAAGAAAATATTTTCAGGAGACATGTCTGATAAAGGACCATTATCCAAAATATGCAAAGAACCTTAAAACTCAACAATAAGAAAACAAACAACTTGATTAAAAAATGGGCAAAAGACCTGAACAAATACCTTACCAAAAAAAGCTCAAGTACCTTAGGCTTATAAAAAGATGTTCAACATCATATGTTATTTATTAGGGAATTGCAAATTACAACAAGATTAAAACCAGTACATACCTATTAGAATGGCCAAAATCCAAAGCACTGATGACAACAATAAATGTTCCATGAGGAAGTGGAGCAACAGGAACTCTCAGTTGTTGCTGGTGGGATTGCAAAATAGTATAGCCATTGTGGAAGACAGTTTGTTTCCACTTCTTACCAAACTAAACATACTCTTACTATGTGGTTCAGGAATCACACTCCTTGGTATTTACACAAAAGTGTTGAAAACTTACGTCCACACAAAATCCTGTACAAAAATGTTTACAGCAGCTCTATTCATAATTGCCAGAACTTGGAAGTGACAAAGATGTCCTTCAGCAGATGATGGATAAATAAACTATGGTACATCCAGACAATGGAATATTATTCAGCACTAAAAAGACACATGCTATCTTTGAAAAGATAGCCATGAAAAGACATGGAGGAACTTTAAGTGGCTATTACTAAGTGAAAGAAGCCAATCTGAAAAGACTACCTACAGTATGATCTCAACCATTTGTCATACTGGAAGAGGCAAAACTATGGAGACAGTGAAAGGATCAGTGGTTGTCAGGGTTTAGACAGGAAAGAGGGATGAGTAGGCAGGGCACAGAGGATTTTTAGGGCAGTGAAACTATTCTGTATGATACTGTAGATGTATGTCATTATATATTTGCCAAAACCCAAGGAATATACAACAGCAAGAGTGAACCCTAATATAAACTATGGACACTGGGTGATAATATATGGGTTCATCAATTGTAACAGGACAGGGACAGGATTTTGATGGTGGAAGAGGTTGTGTGTATGCCGGGCCAAAGGTATATAGGAATTTTGTACTTTGTTCAATTTTGCTCTGAACCTGAAACTTCTCTCAAAAGTCTATTTAAATACACTGTTTAATAACTCCACTGTCCACTTTGGCATGGAGCTATTGCTTTAATCTGTAACTCTGTCTTCATTATTCTATGGTTTTCCCAACCGAGACTGAAGGAGTAAGGACTAAAGTTTGTTTTTGTTGTTTTTTTGTTGTTGTTGTTAAGACAGTATTGCTCTGTCGCCAGGCTGGAGTGCAATGGCGCGACCTCAGCTCACTGCAACCTCTGCCTCCCCGGTTCAAGCGATTCTCCTGCCTCAGCCTCCCGAGTAGCTGGGACTACAGGCGCACGCCACCACACCCAGCTAATTTTTATATTTTTAGTAGAGACAGGGTTTCACCATGTTGGCCAGATGATCTCGAGCTCTTGACCTCATGATCCACCCACCTCAGCCTCCCAAAGTGCTAAAGTTTTTTAAGCATTAAAAAATATTTTTGACGTTAAAAAATATTTTTGACATAAATTTTTTTTAATGTTACAAATACTTTTTTTAACTTAGTATTTTAGGTAATTCCTCAAATTTGAATTTTCTCAAAATTTTAACACCATTTCCTAGAACTGTGGCCTTTATATGATATTTGGAAGCTTCATCAAAAGTTAACACGCAGATATTTGGAAATAGCTACATGCTACTGGCACTGGGAAGAAAAAAAAATCTATTTACTTTTAAAGAGGCATAGCTATTACTACAATAACTGATGATTTTAATAAGTTTCCCCTGGGGGAAAAATGCCTTTCTACTTGGAGAGAAACCAGTATTTTTTAAAAGGCCTGATTTTTATACAACATTCAAGTGACATGTCTTTGCATTTATTTATTTTGTGGAAAGAAGAGAAAAGATGCATAATGGGGAAAATAGTCCCTATTTCATAGGACAAGCAAACCAGCTCCTTTTTCAGCTCCTTCTACAAAGGGCCCTCGTCTTATAATAGGCAATTCCTTTCCTAAATACACATCTAATAAAAAAGTGTGTCATTGCTGAAATTCTCAACTGGGCTGTTTCCAAACATATGATGCATTCCTCCAGCAACTTCCAGGATGGAGTCAGCATGACCCCAAGGAACAACTGACCAGCACAGCCTTGTCTCCTCTGCATCTGAGCTTCTTGATCTTGACATGAGGAAGCACAACCCCTGCCAATTCCAAGAGTATGCTCTAGACAAGAGCTTGTTCTTCATTTCACTTTCAAATTATTTTAGAAACAAGTCATGGCACCTATTTCTAAAATAAAATGTTGCTCCTTCATTACTTTTATTAATTTTGCAATATCTTTCTCATCATTCTTCACTTTTGATACCTTGTATTCCAGCGTATGTACTTTAAACTCAGGGCCCTCAAGCTTCAGTGTGGATCAGTCAGATGGGTGCTTGTGAAAATGAGGGCCAAGGGGTGTACTACCAGGGGTTCCAATTTGGTAGGTCTGTGGGAAAGCCCCACAACCTGCATTTGTTACGCATCCCACAGGGGTTCTGTTGTAGGAGGTCCTGGAACCACACCTTGATAAATGTGGCTTTGAAGAATATGAAGAAGTGTGGTTTAGGCATCTTTTATGTTAAGGAACAGAACAGAATTAGGGAGACCTAAAGGTACAAAACACATTTATAGGTATATTCACTGAATGAAAACTGGTTTCTCTGCCGCTCCTCAGTGAGCATACAGTATAGAATGTGTATTAACGTGCATTGTGGCCAGGTGCAATGGCTCACACCTGTAATCCCAGCACTTTGGGAGGCCAAGGTTGGAGGATCACTTGAAGCCAGGAGTTCAAGACCAGCCTGGGTGACACAGCAAGACCCCACCTCTACAAAAAAGTTAAAAAAAATAGCTGGGCATGGTGGCATGCACCTGTAGTCCTAGCTACTCGGGAGGCTGAGGCAGGAGGATCGCTTGAGCCCAGGAGTGTAAGATCACAGTGAGCTATGATCACGCCACTACACTCCAGCCTGGGTTACAGAGTGAGACCTTGTCTCTGAATAACAATTAATAACAACATACACAGCTACATCTGCTCCGATTCCAAGGTTCCCATCTGAGACTGGGGAAAATGATCCATTCCAGTGGGCTTTATACCATACAAAATCATCCTTAGGCAGAAATGAAGGGGGAAAGGATAAATGAAGCCTCTATTCTCAAGGCCTGGAGCCCAAAAGAGCTGATTTCCCTGTCCCCCTCATCACACCACAAGTGATCATAGTAGGGTGGGGGGATGTGGAAAGGGAGGAGGAGATGGGTTCTGCTAGAGCAGTGGTTCTCAAGCCACAGCTGTATCAGGATCCCCAAGAGGCCTGGTTAAAACACAGATGGCTGGCCCCATCCCAGAGTTCCTGGTTTAACAGGGTTGGAGAGTTTGCATTTCTAACAAGTTCCCAGGCGGAGCTGACGCCCCTATTCCAGGGTCTATACTTTGAGAGCCACGAGGCTAAGTGTCTGTGAAGTGCCATTCAAGCACTCTGCATTAAAGGAAGAAATGGGGAAATTTTGCCAGAGAAAAGAGCCTCTAACACTCAAAACAGAGCATTCCAAACTTACACAGCGACATTTGTTGTAATATACATTCTCGTAAAACAAAAAGAACCATTTAATAACATAATCTCAGTATTCATTGATTTAAATGGATTTCAGCTGGTCTTCCACTCAGAAACAAATGTAACTTGCAATGCTTATTAATCAAGAAATCTTACTGAGGGTCTATTGTATATACAGAGAACTGCTGTGTAGGCCAATCTCCTAAATGGATGAAAAAGTAAAACAAAAACAGTCTCTACCTTTAATTTACTTATTGTCTGTATTATTTCACCTTCAATTACTACGAAATTTTGGACTAACTTAACATAACCTTTTCACTATCTCAACATAAAAGAAACAGGGCTCTCTTGAAAGAATTCTTGTCTTTGCACGAACCCTACTTTTAGGAGAATAAAATAAATTCCAGGGAGGGTAGAATTAAAGTAGAGATGTAGGTATTTTTGTTTATTTTCAAACCAACTTCTAGGAGGTGTACCAGAGACACTGTTGGTAAACTCGATGGTCAATAGAAACATCACAGACACCAATTCTTTAGTTACCAAAAACTCATTGAAAATGGATACATTTTATGCATTCCATTTTTCAAGACAAGAAATGCACCAACACATTATTAAAAAAAATGTGTACAAAGTGGTCATAAAAACCTTATTAATAAGGTCACCTTATGTTTATATGGCCCTTCTGTGAAGCATTTTTTTTTTTTTTTTTTTTTTTGAGATGGAGTTTCACTCTTGTTGCCCAGGCTGGAGTGCAATGGCACAATCTTGATTCACTGCAACCTCCACCTCCTGGTTCAAGTGATTCCCCTGCCTCAACTGCCCAAGTATCTGGGATTACCGGCACCCACCACCACACCTGGCTAATTTTTTATTTTTAGTAGAGACAGGGTTTCACTATGTTGGCCAGTCTGGTCTCGAACTCCTGACCTCAGGTGATCCGCCAGCCTCAGCCTCCCAAAGTGCTGGTATTATAGGCGTGAGCCACCGCACCTGGCCCCTTTTGTGAAGCATTGTGATGAGCCTCATTTGACTTGATCTTTACCACAAAATGGGAGGCGGAGTCAATGACTAACTCAACTTGTAAATTAGATGTTGAGGTGGGGGGGATGAACAAAACCTCAGAACAGCATTCAAATGTTCCAAAAATACTTAACTCCTACTTTAATACATCCTATCAGCTCTCTGTAGATTTTCTATGATCATCAAAATAAAATTTTTAATCAATTTTTAAAGGATTGAACATTTTTTTTAATTTAGTACCATGTGAGGATCCCCATTAATTTGACTTTTAACACAATAGTGACCAGTGACTTGGCTTTCTTCACCCTCACTCTTTCATCCTAAACTGCAGCCTCACAGCTCCCTGCTGAAAAGTCTTGCCTTGCCAGCAGAGCTCGGCAGAGGCCCCGGGGGTCCAATCAGCACAGGGCTGGTCTGGCAATCTGGGCACCAGGCAGGTGGTCAGGCTATGATAATAATTTGTGTGTGGACTTGGGTACTTCACTGTTCCACGTGCAGTTTTTCTCGCCAATAAAAAATAGCAATCAAAGTGATCTAATGAATTTTCTATATAAGATATTTTTCCATGCCTTAAAAAATACTAAATCCTTTATTTTCTTTAATTTCTTAGTAATAAAATACACCTGCATGCACTCGTGTTGTATAGTACTTGTGTTGACTGTGCTTGTGTTGTACGGTCCCCTCTTGTTATCTTATCTGTGGCCTCACACAGCCTATAAGACTTGACTTGGGATCCAACCCTATCTTATATCGCCTATTACAGCAGCCCTCACTGACAACCCAACGATAATGACCTATGTTTCCACAACAAGCCAGGCCTATCCCCACTCCAAGGCCTTTGTGCTAGCCGTTCTGTTGGCCTAAAATACTCTTCTCTCAGACCCTTTCATATCACACAGGCCTCACATGTCACTTCCTATACAGACCTTCTTTTAGCCCTCTCCCCACCTCCAGTTCCAGCTCCTGTTACTCTCTAGCCTATGACCCTGTTTTAATTTTTTCAAGTACATGGTACTTGGAGATCTAAAATTAGAGGGAAAAAATATCATACAACATTCATTTTACTTAGTCCCAAATCTCTATCAGATGATGATATTGAGCAGAAAGATTCTAAAATTGGCAGGGAGAAAGAAAGTCATCTTTACACCTTCCGTGTACCAAAACCTACCATATAGGAGCTTCGTGAAAGTACAACAAATGAATCCATTCATTCATTCATTCATTCCATAAAGGTGTACATGCTTACCAGGTACTGAAGACAAAAAGATGGCTATAGTATAATCCCTACCCTCATAGAGCTCACATTCAAGCAGGAATGCCAGACAATACATAAATGTCTATGATGCAATGTGACAAGCATTCAGAGCAAAGAGGATCTGTATGCCTGATATTCACAACAACATGAATGAAGTTGTGTGATGAGGGTACTCTTCCCATCTGAAGGTTGAGAAAAGTCTCAGAGGAGTTCATGAATCTGCTTGAAGTTTCACAGCCAATGAAGAGGCAGGAGTATCCTCACCCTTGAATCATTGAAGTAAATGATTTATGAAGGTGAAGTGATAAGTCTTGGCTCATTTAAATAGCTTTTACCATAATCATATTTTGAAGATGCTAAGTGTTAACTGCCTACTCACTATGGTATGAACATGAAATGCATATGGGAGGATGGAGACTCTACATTTTAATTAAAAATAGCAATAATAGGCTGGGTGTGGTGGCTCACACCTGTAATCCCAGCACTCTGGGAGGCCAAGGCAGGTAGATTACCTGAGGTCAGGAGTTCAAGACCAGCCTGGCCAACGTGGTGAAACCCCCTCTCTACTAAAAATACAAAAATCAGCCAGGTGTGGTGGCAGGTGCCTGTAATCCCAGCTACTCGGGTGGCTAAGGCAGAAGAATCGCTGGAACCCAGGAGGCGGAGGCTGCAGTGAGCTGAGATCACACCACTGCACTCCAGCCTGGGCGACAAAGCAAGACTCATCTCAAAAAAAAAAAAAAAAAAAAAAAAAAAAATATATATATATATATATATATACACACACACGTATATATATATATATACACGTATATACATCTATATACATATAAATACACACACACATATATATATACAGCAATAATAAAATGAAGTTCATGAAAGATTAAAAGCCACATTGGAATTGTCTGGTAATTCTACAAAGAAACAAAAACATGTTTAAATTTTCAAAGACAAAAGATCCTTATCCTTCTATTTTCCTTACTTTATTATCATATTTTCTGTTGGTGGCTTCTTACTGGTAGCATGCTATCTCCTCTATAAAAATTCCCTCTAACTGCATTATCCAAATCCCTCTGAAGAGTCGCCTCCAGCCACTAGGTTTTCACCTCTAAATAACTGATCTCATCAGTTCAGTAAAGTTGGCCACATCAACTTCGGATAGCAACACCTTCCTCCAATTCATCTTCCCATCCACTGACCAAATTCATCTTTCCTTTGGCCCAGCAGAACCAAGAACATGTATTAAAAAACCAGCCCATCCATCTTCTAGTTTACAAAACACGACATTCTCAAACTGTTTACTTATGTCCATGCCAACAATATTACTCAAATGTGGTGGAGTAAAAAAGCCACGGGGAATAGTGTAGTTGGCCAAGAGCAGTATTTGGGGATCTAAAATTACAAGGAAAATCATACAACATTCATTTCACTTAGTCCCAAATCTCTATCAGATGATGATGTTGAACAGAAAGATTCTAAAATTGGCAAGGAGAAAGGAAAAGTCATCTCAAAGTTTGGGCCATGCCAGAGCAGCCTTACAGAGCAAAGGCAGGAGGAAACAGGGTAAGGTGCTGTGCCCTTGAAAAAGCTGTCATAATCAGCAGTGTCTGCTGGGCAAGGAAAAGTACAGAGAGAAAATGCAGGAAAGAAAAACAAGTGGAAATTATTGCCAAAAGGTGAGAGTGAACAAAGAAAAGAGAAAGAATTCTTTCTATAGTATTTAGAGGACAGCATTAGCAACACAGCAAAATCAGAGATGCTAGTTCGACTCTATTCTGTTCCTAGGTACCATTTGTACTGTGGCACTTGTACTGTGGCAAAGCAAGGGACCTCCTTCCCAGGAGCTCAACACTGATGAGGGGACAGATGTCTCTTCTACCTGGCTCAGCCATACCCAGAGCCAACTAAGAGTGAAATCAGAGTGCTTAGAGAGCATCAAATAGAATCTGCTTAGGGAGCACCAAACAGGATCAGCCCCCAAGGATCTTAGAAGAGGGGCATGGAAGAAGCAGTGGTGCCCAGGAGGAAGTGGTCCTGAGCAGACAAATGAAAGGTGCTGAGAGCTCATTTTTGTCAACCACTGTGCAAGGGCCCTGCTCTCTATGCACTTTTAATGTATTACCTAATGCAGCCCCCTAGCAAGCCCCTGGATGATGACCGACACCATCATTATTCCTATTTTGTGAATGGAGTTAACTTAGCCCTACTCCAGGTCTCAAGCTTGACTGTCCGAGGTTACACAGTGAGGAAGTATTAAGGTCAATTAGGAGCTCTGTATTTTAACTCCAAAGACTGAACTTCCAACCACTGAGCCATACTGGCTGTCATTCAGGACAAGCCAAACTGAGACCAAGTAAGGGGAGGAAGAGGAGAAAGGCAACAAAAGCAGGTAAGATAGAAGGGAGAGGAGGGGAGTAAGCGGCGGCACTTCCTTCTTATAACCACACAGTCTTGGGTCTCGATGGCAATGTATGCACAGAATTGCAGTATCCAATGGACTGTGTCTACACGATGCGCTCAATCTGCAACAGGCAGGAAAAATTAACAGACACACATCAGTATATACATATACAGGCAGACCTCATTTTATTTTGCTTCACTTTACTGCACTTCGCAAACACTGTGTTTCTTACAAATGGAAGGTTTGTAACAACCTTGCATGCAACAAGTCTACTGGCAATATTTTGCCAACAGCAAATGCTCACTTTCTGTCTCTGGAAATTCTGGAAATTCTCATATTTCACACTTTTTCATTATTAATATATCTGTTACAGTGATATGTGATCAGTGATCTTTCATGTTACCATTGTAATTGTTTTGGGACACCACAAATCATACCCAATATGAGACAGAAAACTTAACTGAGAAATGTTGTGTGTGTTCTGACTGCTCCACCGACCAGCCGTTCCCTCATCTCTCTCCCTTTCCCTGGGCTTCCCTATTCCCTGAGACACAACAATATTGAAGTCAGGCTAACTAATAACCCTACAATGGCCTCTAAGGGCTCGAGTGAAAGGAAGACTCACAAATCTCTCACTTTAAATCAAAAGCTAAGTGAAGAAGGCATGTAGAAAGCCAAGATAGGCCAAGAGCTAGACCTCTTACACCAGTTAGCCAAGTTGTGAATGCAAAGAAAAAGTTCTTGAAGAAAACTAAGCAGAAGTCAATTCCTGGCCTCAATGTTTCCAAGGATTGGCTGACTCTCCTTTTAGGGGCTAACACAGCTGGTCACTTTAAGTTGAGGCCAGAGCTAATTTACCATTCTAAAAATCTCAGGGCCCTTAAGAATTAGGCTAAATCTGCTTTGCCTGTGCTCTGTAAATGGAACAACAAAGCCTGGATGACAGTCCGTGTGTTTACAGCATGGTTAACTGAATGTTTTAACCCCACTGTTGAGACCTATTGCTCAGAAAAGGGTCTTTTCAAAATATTACTCCTCACTTACTATGCACCTGGTCACCTGTAAGCTGTGATGGAGATGTACATGGAGATTAACATTATTTTCATGCCTGCTAAAACATCATCCATTCTGTAGTCCATGGGTCAAAGAGTAATTTCAACTTTCAAGTCTTCTTATTTGAGAAATACATTTCATAAGGCTATAGCTGTCATAGATGGTGATTCCTCTGATGGATTTGGGCAAAGTAAATCGAAAACCTTCTGGAAAGGATTCACCATTCTAGATGCCATTAAGAACATTCATGATTTACGGGAGGAGATTAAAGTATCCACAATAACAGGAGTTTGGAAGAAGCTGATTCCAGCCCTCATGGATGACCTGGAGGAGTTCAAGACTTCAGTGGAGGAAGTCACTGCAGAGGTAGTGGAAATAGCAAGAGAATTAAAAGTGGAGCCTGAAGATGGGACTGAATTGCTGCAATCACATGTTCGAACTTGAAGACATGAATGAGCAAAGAAGGTGGTTTCTTGAGATGGAATCTACTCCCGGTGAAGATGCTGTGAGCATTTTTGAAATGACAACAAAGAATTTATAATTTTATATAAACACAGATGATAAGGTAGCAGTAGGGCTTGAGAAGACTGACTCCAATTTCGAAAGAAATTCTACAGTAGGTCAAATGCTATCAAACAGCACTGTATGCTACAGAGAAAGCTTTCATGAAAGGAAGAGTCAATTAGTGCAGCAAACTTCATTATTTTCTTATTTTAAAGAAAGTGCCACAGCCACCCCAACTTTCAGCAACCATCCATATCAAGGCAAGACCTTCCACTAGCAAAAAGATGATGACTCACTCAAGGCTCATATGATCATTCCATTTTTTAGTAACAAAATATTTTTAAGCCGGGCGCGGTAGCTCACGCCGGTAATCACAGCACTTTGGGAGGCCCAGGCGGGTGGATCACCAGGTCAGGAGATCGAGACCATGGTGAAACCCCGTCTCTACTAAAAATACAAAAAATTAGCCAGGCGCGGTGGCGGGCGCCTGTAGTCCCAGCTACTCTGGAGGCTGAGGCAGGAGAATGGCGTGAACCCGGGAGGCGGAGCTTGCAGTGAGCCGCGATGGCGCCACTGCACTCCAGCCTGGGCGACAGAGCAAGACTCTGTCTCAAAAAAAAAAAAACAAAACCAAAAAAAAATATATTTTTAATCAAGGTATACACTTGCCTTTTTAGACATAATGCTATTATTGTACACTAAATAGTCTACAATATAGTATAAACATGACTTTTACATGCACTGGGAAACCAAAAAATTTGTGACTCACTTTATTGAGATATTTGCTGGAACTGAACCCTCCATATCTGAGGTATGCTTGCAAATACAGCCCTGATGTATTTTTCCATAAGTACCAAAACAACCAATTTGTGTCACACCAACAAATTCTGTAATATTTTCTCTCCACTAAGAAAGCAGGAAACCATTAGTAAAACATGCATTTAGAGGAAGATAAGACCATAGTTTCTCCTCCATGTATAAATCATTGTACTTAACTACCACATCAGGGAGCTTTTAAAAACATGACCCTGATGGGCAGCTTCTATGTTTGTGCGTACTTTAAAAATTTAGTAATTAAAAAAAAATTTAGTGGAAAAAAACACCCACATGTTCCAAAAAATCTTTTTTAAAAGGCACTCAATGTAATCACTGATGCAGCAACAATTTTGCAAATTTCCAGCACTCGCAAAAATATACATATATATAACTTTAAAAATTTTGTAATTAAAAAAAATTAGTGGAAAAAAACACCCAAGTGTTCCAAAGTGTTTAAATCTTTTTTAAAACGCACTCTACATAATCACCGATGCAGCAACAATTTTGCAAATTTCCAGCTCTCGCAAAAAAATATATATATATACATCAAACATTCAACTAACTAAAGAGAAACTGGACGTAAAAACTGCATGTGCAGCAATCTTTGACTGTATATACATTCTTCAAATCCGAGCTATCCCAATGTTTAGAGGGTTCCTGCCTTGCTTGAGAGGTTTCTCTAAATTGTTAAGCGTTGAGGTTGGCCTTTAAATTCCCACATAAAGGGTCATAAATATTGCCCAGGACTGAGTTCCTTCCAGATCAGTTTCTTAAACTGTGGGCCACCTCCATCAGCATAACTTGGGATGCTTGTTAAAAACCCCAAAGATTTTGATTCAATTTGTTGAATTTAACAAGTTTTAACACTTTAACAAACCCTTCCAGTGGTCCCGCTGGACATTCATGTGTAAGAAACACCAATCTAGAATCTCTTTAAAAGAGCCCCAGTAAAAATGGACAGAGGCATCACCAAAACTACTGGTGGCCAATTCCTCATCTCTCCTAACACCCCCTGGAGCGGCCAGAGCTGCTGCATTAGAAAAGTAACCAAATTAGATCCATAGTCACAGACTGTGTGGCAGGGGCCCAGTCAAAGCCCCACCTACCCATCCTTGGGTCAGCTGCTAGGGTTCCCAAGTGCCCCAGGAATGAGCCAACTCTGAATAGCCCATCTCTCCAGCCTATGTGCAAGGCATCCATGGGCTTACATCATAAGTTCAATTGTACTCCCCCTACAAAAACAAAAAAAAAGTGTTGAAGTCCTAACCCCAAGGACCTCAGAATGTGACCACCTTTGGAGACAGGTTCTTTACAGAGGTAATTAAGTTAAAATGGGATCACTGGGCGGGGGGCACTAATACAATATGACTGATGTCCTTATAAAAAGGGGAAATTTGGACACAGAGACAGACACACACAGAAGACAATGTATAAAGACACAGGGAAGAGATGGCCATCCACAGGCCAAGAAGAGAGGCCTAGAACTGCCTTCAGAAGGAAACGACCCCATCAACACTTTGACATTGGACTTCTGGACTGCAGAACTGTGAGACAATACATTTCTATCGTTCTGAGTCACCCAGCTTGTGGAACTTGTTCCAGAAGCCCGAGAAAACTCACATAGCTTGGAAAATCATGATGTGAAGTTAGGCGGTGGAAGCCAATCCAGATGACTGACGGCTGTCAGGACAGTTTTCAGACCAAGACCTCAAGAAAGAATGTCACAGCACTGGATGCCCAGGAAGCCCAGGGCAGTAGTAAGAGCCACAAGATCTGCAGTGGCATCTAAGCACTGCCCCACTGTCTGGAATAGGGGTAATAAAGCATGCCTGCCTCAATGACACTACAGGGTGTGAAGATCAAGAAAATGCTCTTTGTAAGCTCCACAGCACCACACAAGTTACCCCCACCCCATCGGCAGCTCCTCTCTGCCGGCCCTGATCTTGGTCCGTATTAAAAGGGTGGTGACGTAGCCCTCGCACTCCAAGTCGCCTCTGTTCATTGCTAGGAAGGACTGGGAAGCAAAATCTGCACTTTAGGAAAATTTAGTTTGAGCTCTCGAACATGTTTGAGTATGTCTGAAATATCCAAGAAACCAAACCCTGTGGTTGTCAAAGGTCTTTTCAACAAGTCAGGCTTCCTAAGGGCCCAGGGTTCACTGGGCAGCAAAAACTTCGATAAAGCAGAGCAGGCAGGGGGCGGGCGGCGTCCTCAGCAGGCCCATGGGCTGGAGGAGGGCTTCATGATGAAGGTTTAAGCACTATTACAGTGTAGAATTTATGGTTCCTAAATGGGGATTTTAACTAGTCTTGAGAACACATATTTGACCTAGTGTGAACTTGACCTCTGGGTTCCTCTCTCTTCACCAAGGTTGTCTGTGCCACATGACAAGATTCTCCAGCTGACCCTCCCACATGGGGGCCGGGGTGGCCCTCCTAGCAGTTGCCATGGTAAACCTCACTGCAGATCTATTGGCAAAGCAGCTGCCAATGGCCATAGCAGGCATACAAAAAAATACATAATCACTCTGGGCTCAACTCCCAAGTTTGGCAAGCACGATGCCAAGCCAAGACGGATGGGGGACAGCCTGAGACAGTTCTCTAGGTCACCTGAACTCCAGCCACATCACACCCTCCTGGATGATGCCATCCACCACTGCGTCTCTGAACACCAAGGGTGCATGTGTGACTCTGTCTCCTTTGCATATAATTTAAGGAAAATGTCTAGAGTTGGGTTTTTTCCCCCAAAGAAGCATGGGCTGAATGCCAATGGAAAAGCAATGGAATATCGATTTTCTGTTTCTTGCTAAGGAGAGAACAAGTCATTTGAAGTGCCATGAGTTAAGTGAGTAAAAACAGACCTGCACTCCCTACAGCTGGCTGTGTTTCTCCTCTATTCATAGAACCTGGCACATGGTAAAAGCTAAACAGTAAATGAAAGAACCATCCATGCATGTATGGAAGGCCTGCAATGTGCCAGGCACCGCTTTGGATTTGTATCTGCCATCATCTCTCTTCCCTCTACCCCATAACCCTGCCAGCCCAGCCTCACTCTCCTCTCTTTCATTCTTTTGTATTGCCTATTCCCATGTCCAGTCTTCTCATTAAAGCTGAGCCTATCGGCAATGTCTCTGTATGGCCTGCACTTACCCTGAGATGGGGGCAAAAAGACTGAAAGAACCGATGCAGGGCACGGGGGGAGGTTCAGTTTGGGCACAGAAAAAAAAAACTACAAAAATGACAGGAGGCAAAAATGTTACATCAGGGGTTTAATGCCCCACTTGGAAGACAAAGTCCCTAACCCACAAAACCTTCCTTTAAATGTTAATTCCTTGGAAAGAATTAACATCTTGTTAATCTCTCCATCTCTTTTGTGGTCCATCTCTCCATCTCTTTTGTCCAAAACAGGTAACGCTATCAAGAGTCATCCAATATTAACTAAAATGACACATCCCACACGATAATTTCAATTCCTGGGGATCCACACACAAAGGGTGTCTGGAAAAGCAACATTAACATGCAACCAGGCGTCTCTACATAGTGACTGGGCAGCTACAGCCTAGAGGACCACTTTGGTGAGTGCACATACCCATTCTTTGCCCTTGTGTGGGTCTGCTGCTTGCTTGTTCACATCTCTCTGATTTGCAATTTAAGGTTCACTAAATCTTTAGTCTTCAGAAGCATTTGATCATGGTCCATTTAAATTAGGTTTCAATCAACTAAAAACAATCCAGGCTTGCTCAAAGGGATACCTTATTTTCTTCACTGGATTAGGCAAATACTGAACAACAGGAACACTTCCAATCTCTCACACAGAAATTTTTTTTGCATCAATTTGGACATGACCTATATAAACTCAAATTCTTCATTATCTTCAACATGTAATGACAATTAGAAGACATCCTGGGTTATACATTTAAATGTACATGCATATTTTATGATGACTATTATAAGGGGGAACTTCATGTGGGCATATCATTGGTTTTTGTATTCTCATGTGTAATAAACCATACCCAAGTGTAAGTGTTCAACCTCAGCGTAATAAGGAAGTGAGAGAAGGCAACCACAAACAGAAGAAAACCAAGTCATCGATAAAAGAGACAGAATTTACTTGGCTTGATCCAATACTAATCTCTAATATTAATCTTTCTGGTTTCACCAAGGCTTTCATACCCATTTTTTTCATCTTAATACCTGCAACCATCCTATAAAGAAGGCAAGGTTTTAGCACAGTCATTTCTGAGTGGGAAAATATAGGCCAGATAGGTCAAGTGAACTCCCCGAGGCCACACAGCTAGTGAGGGCTTCAGCATTTGAATTTAGGTCTTCTGACCCCAAAGCCGGGAGTCTTTCCTGGCATCACACTACTCAGCCATGGACACAAGCTTTATAGCATCAGCGGGAGCCCCAGTGGTCCCATCTGAAGGTAGAAGGCTCTCAGCTCTCTGGATCTCCCAGACACATGAAAAGTAAGTCCCCTATTTTAAATATCCATCTCAGAGATACATTATTTTGGATCGCGAGCTGACCTACCCTAGCATGCCTTTTAAAAACACGATTATTTCTGAAGAGAGCTGTGAATTAAGTTTCTAGCATTTGTACCTAAATTCATTTGTTAAACTGGGAAGTACAGGAAGGTTAATCTTCTGAATGCTGAAAACCATAGAAAAGGAAAGTGATGTCACATTGCTTAGATGCTGGTACTGTCCAAGGGCTACCTCCTAGAAGCCAGTAGGAAAACTTAAGCCAAATGCTAGAAGCATTGGTTGTAGGTACCGTAAGATTAAACCAATATAGCAACTTCCTCTAGAGCCCTGTAAGTAACTTCAACACTGATTTTTCTGACCAGCAGTCTTCTGTGATCTCTCTCTGGATTACCAGGGGGCAAACCCAGCTAAACCTAGGCACACACTTCTTTACCTCTCTTGCCTGCAGAAGCAGGAAGCCATGAAGTGATTCCCCAAGATCTGGAACATCTTGGGATCTTCTAGAACATCTTTGGATCCCCGAATTCCCCAAGCAACCTGAAAATGGGGGCCTATCCTCTTTTCAGAGACAGCACTCAATTGCATCATTTGCCAAGCAAACTTATTAAAGCCTTAGAGCATTCTCTCCAACAGGCATCAAGGAGCTTCTGCCTATTTGTAAAATCCTGCTCTGAATTCTTTTCTTTTCTTGAGATGGAGTCTCTCTGCATCGCCCAGCACAATCTCTGCTCACTGCAATCTCCCCTACCCAGGTACAGGCAATTCTCTTGACTCAAAGACTCCTGAGTAGCCAGGATTACAATTACAGGCATGCGCCACCATGCCTGGGTAAATTTTTTTTTTTTTTTTTTTTTTTGAGACAGAGTCATTGTCGTTCAGGCTGGAGTGCAGTGGAGCAATCTCAGCCCACTGCAACCTTCACCTCCTGGGTTCAAGCAATTCTCCTGCCTTAGCCTCCCCAGTAGCTGGGATTATAGGCACACACCACCACACCTGGCTAATTTTTTGTATTTTTAGTAGAGATGGGGTTTGCCATGCTGCCCAGGCTGGTCTCGAACTCCTGGCCTCAAGTGATCCACCCGCCTTGGACTCCCAAAGTGCTGGGATTACAGGCGTGAGTCACCACACCAGGCCCTATTCTGTATTTTTAACCTTTACTCAGCAATATCCCACTGCAATGGTGCTGTAACAGATGAGTTATCTCCATGTTACAGGCAAACCATATCACAGCAGGTTTTGGACAAAATGAGTTACTGAGGGGAGGAGGGAGCATGTCATTTGGCCTGAGCAATGCTAAATTCTAAACAAACGCTAACACATTTCTGAGAAGTATAATTTAAGAAGTTACAAAATGAAAAATTATGATTTAATCTAAAATGCCTAGAACCCTGAGCATTTCTGATCTAGTGGTTTGAGTTCAATAGTCAGAAGGCTGTTCAAGTCTGTAATTACTGCTTGATCATAAGACATCATAAAACCTGTGGACATTCCCCTTTTTACAAAAGTAAAGCCATTATGCCAAAGCCCTTCTGTTTTCTTCAGGAATGAAGACATTTTTCAACAAACGAGGTCACTAGATTGACTGTATCTGAAATTTTTTAAATTCATCCACCTGTATTTTAAAATCCAAGCAGCAGAAATTTTGGACAATTCCAATCCACATGGGAATGTCTCAATCTCTATGCAAAGAACAACTAAGAATGCTTCACGTTTTCTGAGGGGGAAGGTAAGACTCCTTTAGGTCCAATGAGCACCCGAAAGCATCAATTCGTCAAGAATAGCCTAAAAATACATTTTAACCTGATCCTTAATTTCACAATGCATAGGAGAAAAATTTTCCAGTGTTCTCAAATCTATATCTATATGCATCATTAACACATTTTTTTAAAACACTGCTGGGCATGCAGGTGAACTGCAGAAGCACGGCAGAGAACCCCATCCATCAGTTCTGAAGAGCAGCAGGAAAGTGCATGCTAGAAAACCATCAGGCCTCAAGGATGAAGGATTCTGGTTGCTGTTTTCAGGAAGTTATAAAAACTATTGATGTTTTACTCCAGAATAGGGCCCTCTACTCCCCAATTCCCTCCTGCCATCACCGTAAAGAATGTCTTTCATTTGTTGGCATCATGTTCAAATTAATTACATTGGTTCTGCCATATGGCATATCCTCAAACGGAAATTTTTTTCCTAGCTCCTGATTCACAGATGTGCCAGAGTGATGAATATCTCCGTTGAGTTCAGAGAAGTCTTGGTTGCACAGCACGGTTCTGTGCAATGTATTGCTGCTGGCATTGATACTAACATTACCCTGACCCAGCCCTTCCTAGGTGGTAATGAAGCCTGCAGGTAATGGATGGATTGTATTTCAGACTTCAACTTCCCCCGAGCCCTTTCAAATGGCCCTTGTGAGATGCCCCCATGTAGACACCCCCCCCCCTTTGCCTACTGTGCAGGGCCACTGTGAACATGGCAACTTACGTTTGGTGCACCTCTGGGAGCCAGGGGCCTTACTCCAGCCATGACAGCACCGCCCTCCACAGACATTGACTCTGAAACAAAGCAAGATCGCTGAGTCCAGCAGCAGAAAGACCCCCTTCCCAAGAACCCAAGCTTCCAGCATGTTCCAGAAAGGCCAGCCTCCAGCATCTGCAACCCTCTGGATGAGAGAGTCCTAACAGGTATCCTGGATGCCCAACCCAAAGCTGCCCAAGCAGAGGGGCAAGGCCCACACATATATCAGGGAATGCTGGGAGAACCAAAAAGCCTGCATAACCTAGGGCTATACAAGAAGGGAGAACAGGGCTCAACAAATGGTTTTCTTACCCCCAAATTACAGTAGAGCCAAATTTATTTTTTCTATTATCTGGGCCAACATTTTAAATTGGAAATGAGTTTCAGAGAGAACTGTCCAAAAAGGAGTTGAGGGCACATGGCCTGGAATCACCCCTGAAAAAAACATGCCAACTAAACAAAACAAGTTTTCCCCTACACCCCAGCCTGAGATGAATTCCCACAAAGGGAAGACACTATGAGCGCCCAATAACAGAAACATTCCAACCAAAACTTTTATCAATACCAAGACACCCCACCCCAGGAAAGCTGACCCCACAGGTGCAGCGAAGTCCAAGCCCATGATTTCTCTGACGCTGCAAAGTTCCAGGCCACAGAACAGGAGCTGGATCTTTACGGCTAGCCCGCCCTCGAAACATTTTTTTCATTAGCTAGACCAAAATTAAAACTCAGTTGCAGAGTTTAATTGATGCTGAGGGATTAAACTGTAGTGACCTCAAGTTTACGCCCATCTTCTAAGGAGCAGTTGGGTTTGCGCGCAGAAGGTTACGCCCCGGGCAGAAATGCCTTTTGTGTTTACCCGCAGCTCGGTAACAATGCACACGGAGTTTCACGTCAGTAAAAGTTCCTGGGCTTCCCCGCACTCCCCTCTTCCCGCGGCGCTCAGCGCAGGCGGAGGCGGGGAGAGAAAGCCGACCCACCGCGCGCGACCGCCCCGGCCACCGCCGGGCTCCAAGTGGCCCTGACCCCGCCGGTCCCTCCGCGGGCGGCGCGCGCGAGGCAGGCAGGCGGGCGGGCGGAAGGGGGTGTGGGCTTACCCCTGCAGCTGCTGCTTCTGGTGAACCTGCAGCCTGGAGCCCCCGCCGCTCTGGGTCTCCTGCGGCACCTTGGAGCGCACGACTTGCCTGCCTTGTTTGGCGAACGGGGCGGCTGCCGGGTGGCCGCCGGGCTTGGGGTGGAGCTGCCCGCCGGGGGCCGCGGGACGCGCAGGCTCTGGCGGCGGCGGCGGTCTGAGCCCCTGCAGGGCCGCGCCGCCGGGCTTGCTCGTGCGCCGGGTCCTCTCCGAGGGGACCCCGGGGGAGGCGCGGCTGGGGGCGCCGGCAGCCGCCGAGCTGCGGCTGTACCTGGCGTTAAGCGCGACGTTGAAGGTCCGCGAACGCGGGGGCCCGCTCAGGGGCAAGGCGCCGGCTGCCAGGCCGGGGCCCGGGTGCACCACGTAGGTGATCCTCCGCACCCGGCCGTGCGTCGAGGACGCAAGCAGCCCTGCCCAGAGCAGGAGCCCCCACCTGAGCCAGGCCCCCGCCATCGCGGTTCCTAGCCGGCGCGACCGGCCGCGCGCGGTCCGGCCCCCTCCCCTGGCCGTGCGGCTCGCCTTTACCCGCGCGTTCAGGCTCCCCCGAGAGCTGCCGAGAGCCCGGGAAAGGCGGGAGGAGGCCAAGTCGGTGGCGAGGGAGGAGGCTCTACAGGCGGCTGAGCGGCCCCAGACCCCGGCCGATTGTGGCTGGGAGCAGGGGGAGGGCGTGGGGGTGGGGAGCGCGGAGCCCGGAGAGCGGGGAGGGGCGAAGGGAGCGGGCCGCGCAAGGTGAGGGTCCGCGCGCCCGGCCGGGGGGTGCAGCGCGCGCCGCAGCGGGGCCCGGCGAGGGTGGCCGAGAGCGAGCGAGAGCGCGCGGGACACTCCGAGGCAGCCCCGGCGGCGAAGTCTTTTAAAAGTTTCTCTCCCGTGGCCCCGAGTGTCAGACCTGAGCAGCCAATCTCCGGCAGACGTGACGTCAGGCGGCAGATCCTAATTGGGGAAGGCGTGCGAGGAGCCCGAAGGCGCGCCGCCACCCTCCACATCCACGGGGGTTGCCCCCGTGGGTCGCCGAGGCGGAGGTCCCCACGCCCCGGTCCCGTGTCCCGGGAGAGGACAAAGGGCTCAGCAAAGTTACTGAACGGTCCTGTCCTTTCAGAAGCCCCATGCGTTTGATATTGTTTGGAAGCCCCGGCATTTTCTTATCCGTGTTTGCTGGGATACTTGCTGCGGGGTTGAATTCAGATACCAAATCGGGCCCCAGAAAGGGCTGTCAGGGCGCGCTGAGGTCTCCATCGGAAACCGTTTAGGTGGCTCCCTGGGGGCTGTAAAGTCCCCGTGGCTTCTCGGTCTGCAGCCTCTGGTACCCTACTCCTGGCTTGGCAGGGATGGGAGTGCAGGGCGGGCAGCAGAGGGCGCCCGCGTGGACTGGGAGAACCGCCCAGGGACAACCGCAGAGACAGCCCTGTCCCTGGGCCTTTAGGGTAGGACTAGAGTTCAGGATCCCTGACAACCCTAAGCCATTATTGCTTTTAATAAAGACAAATCAGTTCACCGGACCGTAATCCGACCGGGTCACCCAACTTGGAGATGACCTGACCCATTAAGAGAGATGGCAGAATGTTCCAGGGATAGAGTCCTGGGGGGTCATATAGTGCTCTTTGGGGAAAACCATGAAATAATGACATATTTACTTTTAGCATTTGGATTCAAAACAATGTCGGATGATTTTATTATGTGAATGCAATAGAAAGTCCATAGTCATAGCAGTCTTCTTCTATTTTTATTTTTTTAAAGCCTTTAACTTAAGAATGATGGTGTGTTTCCAAGGCTTTGGTTGTTCTTGTTCTTGTTTACTTGTGGCTTATCCTTTTGTTTTGTTGCCTGCATGCATTGGCTAGTAGACAATTGGTAGCAGGTGACAATGGTTTAAGAAGCATTAATGGAAAAATCATTTAACCCTAAGGAAACTTAACCCATTAATTTTTTTTTCTGCACATTGGAGAAAGACCTCCAATATTTGATTTGGCAGGCAGGGCCTCAGTCCAGCTGCCTGAGCACTAGCTGCTTGTGAGAACACAGTTTGAGAGGCACTGTCATGGAATAAATAGCGCCAGACTGGAGGGAAGAGCCCTCAGGTCCAGTCCTAACACTGCCATTAGTAAGCTGAAGGACCACAGGCAGCTCACCTCTCCTTCTGAACCTCCACTTCCTCCTCTGTCACAGAGGAATTGGATGAAAAGTCCCTGCCAGCCCTAGCAGTCTGTGTCTCTAAGAACATCCAGGGTCCTTCTGGACAGGATCATTCTAGGTCAGCCCCTGAGCCAGGCCAAAGTGAACTAGCTGAGAAGATTTAGGATTGAGGTGAGTCACAAGGCTGCCTCCCAGGTTGGTTCGAAGGTAATGAGTTACCTCAATTGATTGTTCACAGTCAGTTACGGATCCAATTCCTTGTTCGACTCTTTCCCCTCTTCTTGATACTGTACTTGACTAGTCTTAAGAAAAGTTTTTTTTAAAAAAAGAAGCAGCTGTCTCTCAGCACCAGGTTCTGTATGAAGGATACAACAGAAGCTAATATCCACCCCATCTCTGAAGGAGGCACTGAGGCTGTGGAAATACAAAGGATCACAAGGCATAAAGCCCTTGTCTTTAAGAAACTTCATATCTTGTTAGGGAGAGAAGATGTAAATGAAAGCTTAAAAACGATAAACAACAACTTAATGAAGCAACACTCTGAGATCATGATAGACCTCTCACAAGGGAGGACCTGATTTGTATGATGCCTGTATCATAGTACAGCCCACAATTCTTTGTCATCTTATGGAAAATTCACCAACATGTAGGGAAAATACTTCCTACCTGCAACTCAGATCAGTTCACAGAGCTCTTACCTCTCAGGTAGGGATGATGTAACAGCAGATGAAATGGTTGGAGGTGGGGAGGAGGGTGATTAGCATAGCTACAACATTCTGCAGAGCCAGGACAGGAGAGGAGAGATGTCAGACGGGAAAGCTCAGGAAAGAGTAAAGGACAGCATCCCCAACAGGAACAGCCTCTACCTGTCTTCAGTGGTGGTCAATCCCAGGCCCCAGATGGACAGATGGCAAGCATTAAAGCTGATTTTGGGCAGTAAGTGGCAGCTACCTGTGGAGGGCACAGCCTGGATGGGGACTCTAGGGGGCTGGGCTCTACCTGCTGCTTTACTTCTGTATTAGTATGTTCTCACGCTGCCAATACATACCCAAGACTGGTTAATTTCTAAAGGAAAGAAGTTTAATTGACTCACAGTTCCGCAGGGCTGGGGAGGCCTCAGGAAACTTACAATCATGGCAGAAGGGGAAGGCAAACATGTCCTTCCTCACATGGCAGCAGCAAGGAGAAGTGCCGAAGCAAAAGATGGGAAAGCCCCTTAAAAAACCATCTGATCTCCTGAGAGCTCACTATCAGGAGAACAGCATGAGGGTAACCGCCCCCATGATTTAATTACCTCCCACCGGCTCCCTCCCATGACACGTGGATTACAATCCAAGACGAGATTTGGGAGGGGACACAGCCAAACCATATCAACTTCCCATGGAAACTTGAGCAAGTTATTTCACCTCTCTGAGCCTCAGTTTCCAGAAGACCTGGGACTCTGCCTGAGATCCTAGTATTTGGGGGAGAAATGACCTTAACCATGCCCTTTGGCTCTGCAGAAAAATGTTTTTTAACCATTAAAAAATGCCTAATGCAGTTTTCCTCTCAACCCACAGCAATGGAGAGGTGGGCATTTCACACCAATCTTCAACCCAATTACAACCTGCCTTATGACAGATTTGGATATATCACAATCAGATCATCTCTGAAACAAAACCACAGGGAGAAAAAAAAAAAACCTCTAGTGTGAGGCTGGGCACCGTGGCTCATGCCTGTAATCCCAGCACTTTGGGAGGCCAAGGCAGGCAGATTACTTGAGGTCAGGAGTTGAGAACACTGGCAACTGTGAAACCAAAAAAAAAAAAAAAAAGCCAGGCATTGGCACACTGTAATCCAGCACTTTGGGAGGCCAAGGCAGGCAGATTACTTGAGGTCAGGAGTTTGAGAACAGCCTGGCCAACATGGTGAAACCTCGTCTCTACTAAAAATACGAAAATTAGCCGGGCGTGGTAGCACATGCCTGCAATCCCAGCTATTCGGGAGGCTAAAGCAGGAGAATCACTTGAACCCTGCAGGTGGAAGTTGCAGTGAGCCAAGATTGTGTCACTGTACTCCAGCCTGGGCGACAAAGCGAGACACCATCTCAAAAAAATAATAAAACTAAAACTAAAAAAAAAAATGTTTAAATACAAAAATAAATCTCTAGTGTGAATGTTAATCCCATCCATCTACACATTAGTGTACATGTGTGTATACACACAATTAATATGGAAATATACACATGAGCAAGCAGCCCCACTCTGTAGTTGGGAGACTCCAGCAAAATCACAGTTTTCCACATAAGTCTCTTGCTATTTACGTAACTAGCAAGATAATCCTTGAAAAACCTCTTATGCACCCCATGTACTATCATCTGAGATGGTCACTCATCCCAAACACTGAACTCACTATTATTCTGAAGGTGAAAGCCCAGTTTCTGTCAGCCATGAGGATGGGCCTTTGCCAATTCTAGACCCAGTTTAATGCTATGGATGCTGGAATCAAACCCCCCTAGAGTTCAAGGTCCATTTATATTGGCAGTACACAACTTCCTGGTTCAAAAAACAAGCCTTTAAAGATCTCATAAAACTTCTTGGACTTCAGATGGTTTTTACAAAACAATACTCAGATGAGCTAAGTGTAAATGAATCAGAAAAGAGGATTATGTTTCCCATAAAAACTCATGAGTTTGAGGATTAGGAGAAGAAAGAAAGGCTGGCAAATGCCAAACATTTTAAAGCGCTTTGAGACCATTAGTCAAACTCAAAACGTGGCCAGGTTCCCTCATCTTTACACTTTATGAGTTTTGTAATTGAAAATCTTTTCCTACATTTAAGATCAGCTACAAATCAAATTTAGTGGCTGCCTATGACCAGAAGAGCATCCACCCATGTTTTCTTCCAGGCAAGCATTTCATGGAGCTCCTTTTAGTCCTCTTTTAGTTTCATCAAGAAGTTCTTCGAAAGAAAATGGGAGGGGAGGAGAAAAAGAAACGAGAAGCCAATAGGCTGTAGATAAAAGCAAGAGAGAGAGAGAAAGAGCAAGAGCAAGAGAGAGACTGAGGGAAAGGAAAGTGAGAGGAGAGGAAGCAGGAGAGAGAGGGTGAGAAGGGAAAGACAGAAAGGCAGAAAGATGGATACAGGCAAAGAAGGAAGAGGAATGAATGGAGAAAGGGGGAAGGAAGCAGAAAGCAATGAATGAGAAAGGGAGCAGACAGAGAGGTAGACGGAGAAAATGCAAAAATGAGATGAAAGGAGAGAAGAATTTTAAACAGAATCTATGGTTCCATTTCCTCAGGCTGTTCATTGGGATTCTGGCAGCCTTTTCTGAACATCAGCTAGCTCTAACCTGAACATCAGTTTGTCCAGATTTGGGCTAGAATTAAATCTGCAACCTTATTAGGTGCTAGCACAGTATGGCTGGCTGCCCCACACCTCACACAAAGTGGTAGGGACAGGAAGTCCCATGTTCTACACAAGCAGCAGGCCAAGAATGGAATCTTTACCTCATGACTGCTCAAAAATAGGTAGCTTATTCACTCACACAGTCCTGTTTTGTATTTTTAACCATTTCATCAAAAGGTAGGGGTGGGGGGCCAGGCGCGGTGGCTCACACCTGTAATCCCAACACTTTGGGAGGCGAAGGTGGGTGGATCACTTGAGGTCAGGAGTTCGAGACCAGCCTGGCCAACATGGTGAAACCCTGTCTCTACTGAAAAAAAATAAAATAAAATAGAAAAATTAGGCTGGATGTCATGGTGGGCGCCTGTTGTCCCAGCTACTTGAGAAGCTGAAGCAGGAGAATCACTTGAACCTGGGAGGCAGAGGTTGCAGTGAGTCGAGATCTCACCACTGCACTCCAGCCTGGGTGGCAGAGCAAGACTCCATATCAAAAAAAAAAAAAGTAGGGGTGAGGGAGTTTAGAAATGTGTGACCTCCTCCACCTATGACTCTACTTCCATGAGAAAAAAACATGAAGCTTTACAAATGCAGAATTAAAGCAGAGGCTCATGTGGGCTCATGTGATGAAAATGTTAGTGTCTGTCTACCAAGCTGTGTGAGCAAGGTAGAAACAGGTCTGCTTTGCAGAAAAAGATGACGTACCCCCCAGGAATAGAGCAACAAGTAGAACTGAGGTTTACCCCAGCGTTTCCCTTTCCTTCCCTTTTGTTTTCGTATAACAAACATTTATTGAACAACTATAGGGTCCTCAGCTAGCTTCCAAAGAAACTTACAGCAAATTCAGAACAGATTTCCATTTTAGAAGGAGAAGTTAGAATTAATATGTTGTTAGATTGCAACCTAAAGTTGCCCCTGGACCAGCAAGTGCCCTTGTGCTGGCCCTCAGTGCCTGGCCATGGCAATACAGACCCTGTCCACTGGGAGCAGACAGCCTCCTGGGGTAAATAGATCCTGAACAAATCATCACATGTGAAGCAGGTATTAAAAAGGAATTACAGGCCAGGCGCGGTGGCTCATGCCTGTAATCCCAGCACTTTGGGAGGCGAAGGCCGGCGGATCACAAGGTCAGGAGTTTGAGACCAGCCTGGCCAACATGGTGAAACCCTCTCTCTACTAAAACTGCAAAAATTAGCCAGGCATGGTGGTGAGCGCCTGTAATCCCAGCTACTCGGGAGGTTGAGGCAGGAGAATCATTCGAACCAGGGAGGCGGAGGTTGTAGTGAGTCAAGATTATGCCATTGCACTCCAGCCTGGGTGACAGGGCGAGACTCTATCTCAAAAAAAAAGAAAAAAAAAAAAAAAGGAACTACAGGGTGGGAAACAAGACCTATCAGAGGAAAATGGGTCAGAGGCATGGTCTGCCTTGCTAGAAATTTAGAGGAGTCAATCAACAAAAAGGGAACTCACTAAAAATAAAGTTTTCCTTTCCCCTCCTCACTTGCCTTACATAATCAAGATGGGTATCACACCGTGGGGACTCCTAAAGACAGCAAAATGGCTCTCTGCAGCTAGCCAAAATGTGTCAATTAATTTAGCTTTCACTGAGATTTGTTATGCTCATTTATTCAGAACTTTTGAACATTAAACATGAAACTACATGATAATTAAATAGCTGTCAACACAATTTTATTTACACTTGTCATTCCCACCCTCCAAACCTCACCAGGCCACTGGTTGGCCTGCATTCAATGAGGCATAAAGGAAATATGTTCCTGCTCTCAAGGAGTTTGCATCTTGGAAAACACTTGGACACACACCAAAATGAGATGGACCTCAACAGAGAAATCTATGAAATATTTGCCTTTGGATCACCAAAAGGCCTCCAAATTTTATTTTACTTTGGTATTTCAGTTTTAAACACTTCTTTAACGTTCCATTCAGTCATTGGAACTTCCCTGCTTAAATTTCAGTTCAAAGGTGCCCAGACACCTATAAGGTTGTTTGAATGCTGGATGGCAATAATGTTCTCTCCATTTGGATACAGCTATTTATAAATTGTGATCCAGTTTTAAAAGGAACCTCCTGCTTTGCTTCGACTTCAGTGTCTTTCATGTTGTTGAGTTGCTAGAATTGCTTCTTTTATTATACATATATATGTATTTTTTGAGACGGAGTCTCACTCCGTCTCCCAGCCTGGAGTGCAGTGGCAAAATCTCGGCTCACTGCAACCTCCACCTCTCGGGTTCAAGTGATTCTCCTGCCTCAGCCACCCAAGTTTCTGGGACTACAGGCACACACCACCATGACTGGCTAATTTTTGTATTTTTAGTAGAGACGGGGTTTCACCATGTTGGCCAGGCTGGTCTCCAACTCCTGACCTCAGATGATCCACCCACCTCGGCATCCCAAAGTGCTGGGATTACAGGCATGAGCCACTGCGCCTGGCCTAGAATTGTTTCTTTACTTAAATTTCAGGGAGTTATTAAAATTGTTATATCGTTTGTCTACATTAGAATTTTCACCCAATAGCACTAGAACATGATGCTGCCTGAGTTTAACACTTGATCCTAATTTTTTTTCCCAATAACCCTTCTGTCTGTCGTCAAACTGAGAAAGACGTTATATAGTGACCAAAGCAATCTAGAACAGAAGAAAACTAGGAGAAAAAATACAATTCCACTTCTACATATCAATTCCTGGCCTCGTCTGCTCTTCTAAAACCTAAGGCCCATCACAGATTACCTCTTTCTTAATTTTTCAACCTAATCTTGGGCTACATCCTCAAATAAACCTTCTGTTCCAACTACATTTATCTACCTATTTAGGTTGGTGCGAAAGTAATTGCGGTTTTCACCATTACTTTGCAAAACCTCAATTACTTTTGCACCAACCTAATATTTTTCTTCTCACTCTTTGGAAGGAAGAAAAAAAGAACCTGATCAGTCACTAGTCTGTGGAAATATGACACCCAAATTCCTGCTTCCAAGCCTCCCTTCTTATCATTCTGAAATTCTCTCACCTCCTCAACTAAGTCTTCCTTCTCCTTCAATTAGAATTCGAGATCCTTTCGTCCATGAAGCCCTTTGAAATGCCCTTAACTTCAATTTACTCTCTCTTCTAAACTCTTATGTATGTCATCCATTCTCTTATGGCCCCAATCCATGCTTTGTAATAGACATAGAATACTTCTAGCAGGGGAAGACTTTTTTCTCCTTGGTCATCATGAGATAAACCAGAATTAAGGCAGGTCTTGGTTAATAATGCCTGAGGTTTGGTTAGGGACATTCTGACTTGTCTTTAGCTGTTTTCAGGCAGCATTTTGCTGAGCAATGGAGTTTGCTTAAATTTTACCCTAACCTGAATTAAGTTGCTTTAACCAAATCAAGCAGTGGCCCTAGGGGGAGTGAGGGGAGTTTCCTAATCCTAAATTAATGGTTTGAAAAGTTCTGTAGAAAGAATCCTGTTATATTTGTGTCTAAACACTGTAATATTGACAGAATTATGTCATTAAAATAGTCAGTGCTTTTAAAACATCTCTCTTTTGTTGTCTTCTCAACTTCCCCTGTTTCTGGAGACCAGGACATACTCTGAGAATTGCAACTAGTACAAATCATCACAATATAGATAAACTGAGCAATATACAGAAGTCCCTCTCACCACCAAAGAAACATTAGCTATACAAGGCAAGAGCTGTCTTTCTAAACAGAAAGGTGAGACCAGTAAAACCAGCCCAGTGTCTGTGATTCCTCCAGGTTTCCCGGTTTTAAAGCCCAGGTTTAAAAAGCTACTGCTGAGATGGATCAGGTTACATCTCCCCCCTGCCAGAGAACCTTACACTTAACCCTTCCCAATCCTCGACCTGGATGTTGCACTCCCATTTCACTTCCTAGAAAGGGTATCTTCTACCTATGTATGTCTCCCTATGTTCTGTTCCTTACATACGAGCAACTGGCCCAAGCCCCAGGTGAAGCTTCCTGTGGCCACACTGCGTTCCATGCTTCAGCCTCATCTCTGGAGGCCTGCCTGTGCTGAGGGCAGAGACCTTGCATGTCATGTCCTCCGTGCCTAACACGGTGTGCAATTCATAGTGAAGGTTCAGTGTTTGCTAAATGAATGAGTGTGTACCTTCGGATGCCTACGTCAGCAATAAGAAAACTGCTATCTTTTTTTTTGTTTGTTTATCATGAGCATAAACTGTGCCCAAGATCCTTAAGTTGTCAAGGGTCTGGAGATTGATTAATTCATTCATCCACTGACTCATTCATTCATTTGTGCACCATTCCCTAGACATTTTTGAGGGCCAGTTGTTTTTTAATGAACCAAGAATGAGGATGAGAAATTACTTAATGGGTATAACATATACTATTCAGGTGATGGCCACACTAAAAGCCCAGACTCCACCACCACCCGATATACCCATGTAACAAAACTGCAGTTTTGCCCCTTAAATTTATACAAATAAAAAGCAGGCTGGGCACGGTGGCTCATGTCTGTAATCCCAGCACTTTGGGAGGCCAAGGCAGGTGGATCACTTGAGCTCAGGAGTTCAAGACCAGCCGGGGCAACATGGTGAAACCCCATCTCTACCAAAAATACAAAGAGTTAGCCGGGTGTACTGGGAGGCTAAGGTGGGAGGATCACCGGAGCCTGCGAGGTCGAGGCTGCAGTGAGCTGTGATCACACCACCACCTCACTCCAGCCTGGGTGACAGAGTGAGACCCTATCTCAAAAACAACAACAACAAAGAATGGGGAAAGGATTTTAGACATTTTTATTTAGGGATCTAATATTCCTGACTAAATCCAAGGATTCTCTCTGAAAGTCAGGGACATTCTCTTCAGAAGGCATGGTGTAAAGAGATAGATAGGTAGAATCTCTTCCTATAATCCTCTTGCAGCTAATTGCCAGACAATTTACATGAGCACATATAACAGTATCTGTAGAAAGTAAATACATGATCCTGGATATTTGTGTACCAGAAGGGAGTGAAGCATGGTTAAGAGCACAAATTTTGGTATCAAACAACCTGGACTCAGTTCCCAGTTCTGCTTCTAACTATGGGAGTGAATTTAGGGGCATAAGGCCCATGTTCTGGAAGAATCTAGGAAGCAGCTGGATGGGCATTAAGGAATTAAACTCTTGAATCCCCCTTGAACAATCACTTCTATGAGGGAATGCTTTTGAGTACTCAGTGCTGCCCTGAGAGCCACTTCTCAGCTGGAAGCAGTTGGAAACAGATAATCTCAGCCTTAGATTCTAAGGGGTCGGTCAAGGCTGCCATTTTATGTTATCACTTTAAGGTTCAGCATGCGGAATAATTTCTCAGCCATCATGAAGTGTTTCCTGGTAGCCAGCTCAGGCTCTACAGATTTACCACCCTAACTTTTCCAGTAGAAGAAAGCCATTTTCAGAAAAATAGAAGTTCCTCCAGAGGTTTTATAGTCAAAGCTACCAAAAACTGATGGATCTCTTGTGTTTTTTACTTGGTAGAGAGAAGCCACAGGGTTGCAATTTCAGATATGCTTGTCTCTAGAAAATAGAACTTGTCTGGGAGGGTATTTAGAGCAAAGATGGAAGAGGAGACCTCGATTTTACAAAGAAGGGTGGTGGGAAGAAGAGAAGGGAAGAAAATCATTCATAATCATTCACTGAGCACTTACAAAGGCCCATCAATGGCATGGAGAGTGGGGGGAGTCTGCATCTGCCATCACAGAAGGGGGCTGCTGTTTAAATGTTTGTCTTCATGACTGTTGACAAAAAGAGTCAAATTATAAAATATTTAAAGAGATTTATTCTGAGCCAAATATTAGGACCATGACCCATGACACAGCCCCAGTGGCCCTGAGAACATGTGCCAAAGGTAGTGGGGATGCAGCCTGGTTTTATACATTTTAGGGAGACGTAAGACATCAATCAATACAGGTAAGGTGTAGACGGGTTCAGTCTGGAAAGGTGGGACAACACAAAGTGGGGTGGGGCAGGGGGTTTTCAGGTCATAGGTGGATTCGAAGATTTTCTGATACAGATGAAGCTTCTGGGTAGCAGGCTTCAGAGAAAATAGATTGTAAATGTTTCTTATTAGACTTAAAAAGATGCCAGACTCAGGTAATTATCTCCTGGATCAAGGAAAAGACCTGAAAAGGGAAGGGGATTCTCTACAGAATGTAGATTTTCCCCACAAGAGACAGCTTTGCAGGGCCATTTCAGAATATGTAAAAAAAAATATACTTCAGTTTCTTTCAGGGTCTGCTATCTGTCATGTTGGTATCTTATTACTGCAAAGAGTCTGTTTCGTCAGTCTTAAGTCTCTGTTTTAATGTTTGTTGGTTTGTTTGCTTTTGAGACAGAGTTTCACTCTTGTTGCCCAGGCTGGAATGCAATGGCTCAATCTTGGCTCACTGCAACCTCCACCTCCCAGGTTCAAACGATTCTCCTGCCTCAGGCCTCCCAAGTAGCTGGGATTCTAGGCGTGCACCACCATGACCGGCTAATTTTGAATTTTTAGTAGAGATGAGGTTTTACCATGTTGGTCACGTTGGTCTCAAACTCCTGACCTCAGGCAATCCAAACGCCTCGGCCTCCCAAAGTGCTGGGATTACAGGTGTGAGCCACCATGCCTGGCCTGTTTTAATGTTGATGCTGGTCAGTTGTGCCTGAATTCCTAAGGAAGGATGATATAATGAGGTGTATCTGACTGCCCCCTTCCCATCATGGCCTGAACTAGTTTTTCAGATTAACTTTGGAATGTCCTTGGCTGGGAGAAGGGGTCCATTCAGTTGGTTGGGGGACTTAGAATTTTATCTTTGATCTATATGACTGAAAATTGACATTCTGTGATTTAATAAACCACATACTTCTGCAAGCTTCAATTTTGCTATCTATAAAATGGAAATAATACCTAAAACAGGATTTGGCAAGCTTTTTCTGAAAAGGACTAGATAGTAAATATTTTCAACTTTGTGGGTCATGCAGTGTCTGTCACAACAACTCAGCTATGCAGTTATAGCATGAAAGTAGCCATAGACAATACATAAGGCATAGGCGTGGGCAGATTTGGTCTGCGGGCCGTAGCTTGTCATTCCCTAGTCTAATCCCCTATTTTAATACATAGGGCACTGTGAAGATTAAATGAGCAAATCCAAGTAACGTATTTTAGTGCAGTATGCGGCAGGTAAGTGCTCAATAAATATTAGCTATTACCATGGTTGTGATCTTAGTCTCTCCCATCTATAAGGGCTAACTGTGTTCACTTTGAGTGAGGTAGTCCTTGGTGTTCCTCAGGAGATAGTCCAGCCTTCTCTCTCTTGGGCACATGGTGAATGTCACAGGTTGGGTTTTTGGAGAAGAACCCTGAGATGGAGTTTAGTTTACAGGATGCTTATTAACGAGTATCCTTGGGAACAATCCCTGTGGAAAGGAAAAGAGGAAAGCAGGATTGGGCAGAGGGAGAAGTCAAGTTGCCAAACAACAGGCTGAGCCAAATCCCAAAATTGTCCCACATTAGGCTGAAAGGGCTGGGCCTTTCTACCCACACAGGAAGCATTCCCTGGATGTAGGCTGCCCTGGGAAGCATATGGCCTTGGGTGAGTAGCTCTGCACTTCTAGGCACGCCTTGGAGGAGCCAACAGATGAAGCTTGTCTGTGACAACACGCCCAGCAACCCAAGCAGTAAGCTAGTGGGAGAGAAAGATGTGACCAACTATGACTGTGAACTGCACACAGAAATAACACTTCACTTGCAAACGAAGCATTTAATTGTTGTTTAAAGACCCTCTAAAGCTCCTTTCCCCTGTAGTGACCAGTGATTTCAAGATGGTGGCTGCTCGATGAGCCTGGGCCCCAGAGGAATGACAGTGAGGAGAACCCCTCATCAACCTGTGTGATGGAATGTAGTATGAGCAAAACTTAACTCTGAGTTCTTTAAAGCCACTGAGATTTGGGGATCGTTCATTACTGCAGTATTGTTAGCTTTCTACTGTGTGTCATCAGTAGCAGCATAGGAAGCTACACTGGATGTATTTACATGATTTGAAGACGAGACACCTTATGATCTTAAAACATCAAGAAACTGGTTTCAAATCATCATCATCACTTCCAGCAGCGACATCTTAGCTAACGTTAGCACTTACATGAATTTGTTACTGGAAAGGAGTCCTGATCCAGACCTGAAGAGAGAGCTCTTGGACCTCGAGCAAGAAAGAATTCAGGGCAAGTCCATAGAGTAAAGCGAAAGCAAGTTTATTCGAGAAATAAACAGAAGAATGGCTACCCTATAGGCAGAGACGTAGCATGGGCTGCTTGACTAAATATAGTTATTTCTCGACTATATGCTAAACAAGGGGTGGATTATTCATAAGCTTGCCGGGGAAAGGGGTGGAGATTTCTTGGAACTGAGAGTCCTTCCCCTTTTTAGACTATGTAGGGTAACTCCCAAACGTTGCCATGGCATTTGTAAATTGTCACGGTACTGGTGGGAGTGTCTTTTAGTATGTTAATACATTATAATTCACATATAATAAGCAGTAAGAACAACTAGAGGTCACTTTCATCGCCATCTTGGTTTTGGTGGGTTTTGGCAGGCATTCTTATGACCTTTGTGACCGTATCTTGTGCTGATCTCCTATCTCATCCTGTGACTAAGAATGCCTAGTCTCCTGGGAATGCAGCCCAGCAGGTCTCAGTCTCATTTTACCCCTATTTAAGATGGAATTGCTATGGTTCAAATGCCTCTGACAAATTCACTAATTTAATGCTCAAATAACCTGTGGATGACACAAGTATTATTATTTTCTCCATTTTAGAGATGAAACAACTGATGCTTAAAGAGATTTATTAACTTGTACAAGGCCAGGGGTGTGCAATCTATAGCCTGAAGTTCAAATCCAGCTAAGTGCCTGCTTTTGTAAATAAAGTTTTGTCGGAACACAGCCATGCCCATTCATTACATATTACATAATTATGACTGTTTTCATGATACAGTGGCTGAGTGGAGTGGTTGCATATGGCTTGCAAAGCTCAAAATACAGTTGGCCCTCCATATGTGAGGGCTCCACATTTGTCAATTCAACCAACCAAGGATCAAAAATATTTGAAAACAAAAATAAAAAAGCAATACAGTAAAAATAATATAGATTAAAAACAATATAACACAATAACTCTTTGCACAGCATTTATATTGTATTAGGTATTATAAATAATCTAGAGATGATTTAAAGTATACGAGAGGATGTGCATAGGTTATATGCAAATACTAGGCCATTTTATATCAGGGACTTGAGCATCCATGGATGTTGTTATCCATGGGGTGTCCTGGAATGAATCCCCTATGCATATTGAGGGACAACTGTAATTACCATCCAGCCCTTTACAGAAGAAGTTTGCCCACCCTCACCTCTAGCAGTAGTAAGCGGCAGAGCCTGATTCCAAACCCAGGTTGTCTGACTCCAGAGACAACACTCATAACTCAGATATAAATAAACATTAGGTAGGCTTGGAACCCGGTTGGAATGTTATGAAACTTTTCTATTTCCATTTTCCTAATCATGTGTTTTTTTTTTCATTTAAAAATTTCCTGATGTTTACTTCCAGCAATATGACAGACTCCATATCCTGAAAATTCTCCCCCAAAAAGCACCTTTAAAATGCTGGATAAAATGAATAGCTAACTTGGCAAGAAATTAAAGTATCTTAATCCCCAGAGGCCAAAAATGAAGTTGGAAGCCAGAATTTAGAATGAGCATGGTAAATATTCACTGGAGCAGGTATCAGACCCTGAGGGCATTTGCCAGTGTTTTGTAAATTAGAGCTTTCAGTTTTTACATTCATGTCGGGGGAAGGGGGACAGGAGAGGCAGGCGACAAAGCAGTGCAGTGTCAGCATGGAGACTTTGGAATGATTCCCGAAAGGCCCACATTCCCAATAAAATAGTGAATTAGAAAATATTTGCCATGCAAAGGAAATAGCAAAGAAAATTTTGCATCTTAGCCTTGATTTTGGTTGGAAGAAAAATAAAAGTTCCCACCCCCTACCAGAAATTATAAATAATCACCAGTCAGGCCTCAAGCCTGGGTTCAAATTCACTCTGTGTACCTATTCTGAAACTATATTTTAAACAAACAAACCAAAAAAAAAATTTAAAACGATGAGACACTTGGCAAAGATAAACACAAATAGAAGGAATGTTCTCCAATTCAAGCCTCATAAAATTCTCAAAGCTAGTGCCTCAACAAAAATGAGCTCACAATTTTTTAAAAAAATCACAAGACCACCCATGTAGTAAGACATCATCAGACAGGGTTAGAAACATCAAACAGTAAAATCAGACATTCAGGCTTTGGGTTGGAATTATCACATCGAGCAAGGTTAGCAAACTTTTCTCTAAAAGGCCAGATAGTATACATTTTAGGCTTTGCAAGCCACTCAGTCTCTGTCAAAAAGACTCAGCCTTGCTATTCTAGTGTAAAAGCAGCCATGAGCAGTATGCAAATGAATGGGCTTGCCTGTATTTTAATAAAACTATATTTACGAAAACCGAGAGTGTGCAAGAAAACCATACCTTATAAATAAATATGTTTTCAATATTTAAAAAAACTTTAAAACATAAGCAAGGAACAAAATACTCTTATAAACATCAAAAAAGATTAACTTCTGAAAGTAAAATAGTTGAATTTTAAAATTCAACATATGAGTTGACCTACGAATTAGAAATGAAATGTATAATTAATAAATTGAAAGTTGGATAAGACAAAACTACTTAGAATATAGTTCAGAGAGAGAAAGAGAAGGATATCATGATATAGACATGAGATTTTAAGTAAGAAGTGTTAACATTCATCTAATGAAAGTTCCAGAAAGAGTGACTAGAGAAAATGAGATGGAAACAATATTCTATAATTTGTACTTCCTTATATTTAGGAAGTACAAAAAATTCTAAAAAATATTCACACCCAGACTTATCCTGGTGAAACGAAAGAACATTAAAGACAAATTTAATAGCTTAAAAACAGCTAGAGAAGAAGACAGCTTTCCTGTTTTACATCTAACTTCTTATGAACAGAGCAGAAACCAAAAGATTACAAGATGATGTCTTCAAAGTGCTGGGAAAAATGTTTCAATTTACAATTGGACACCCAGTAAAACTTATCTTTCATGAGGATGCAATAAAATATATTTAGGTGAACAAAAGCCAAGATAACTTACTATGGACAGATTCTTAGTAAAGGAACTTCTTGAAGATATATATACCTTGGAAAGAAGGATATATATACTTCTCCAGAAAGGAGATGTGAGCTGTAAGTTGTAAGAAAGATAACCATGTGATCAAAGACATTTGTAGTCACATGGATACATCTAAATAAATATCAACACTAAGAAATCTAATTTGTGAAGTTATAAAAGTCAGAGGTTGGGAGAGATGAGATTCTAAAGCAGAGGTCATAGTCTATTTCTTAAAATGGTAAATATATGAATGTACGTGTGTGTGTGTGCAAACATGCATATACATACCTGCATGTTGTAAACTTTTCTATATATGATACATTTCACAAGACTTTTTAATAGAAATAAAATACTGGACAATACTAGCTTATAAGCTGAGAAAGAGTTAAAATACTCCAAGTTTTAGAAGGAGGGTGAATCTAATTAATAACTTTAACTATTAAAAAATTAGAATCTATACATTCCAAAATATTGAAGGAGAAAAAAAATGGAGTCAGAATTTCACCAAATAGAAAGTGTAAAAAGATGGTAAAAATAAATCCAAATATATCAATGATCATAATTAAATAAAAAAGAATTACACTTGTCAGCTAAAAGATAGTTAATTTTTAAAAATCCAACCATATTCTTCTTACAAGAAACACATGTAAAACAGAACTACACCAAATGTTTGAGAGTCAAATAATGGGAAAAGCTACATTAAGGGAAGTGAATTTTTCCAACAAGCAAAATAATAACTTCCTGTTTGCTTTCAGACGTAACCACTGAATCCTCATACAAAGGATATGTTAGTTTCATATATCATAATGAAACTAAGAAAAGAAATAAATGTAAAGAGAGAAATCAGGGAAAAAAACTTAGGTAAGGATTAATATTCTCTGACAAATCTAAAAATCTGAAAAAGCAGTTCCACCAGTGCTATACCCATGGAATTCAAACAAGCGTTGATGGAAACCTAGGGCTGAATGGCATGAGTCAAGAGTAAATATATCATTTCTCAAATTTGGGTCAAATTTCTTAATAATGGAGTTTACAAAATAAAATCAGATCACATTTCAAAATAACTTGCATTTGGAGACAAAAGATGCTGTGATCACTTCCAGTCGTATTAATATTGCTCTTTGAAATGAATGGGACATTAAACACAAAGATTCTAAGAAAAAGTAAATATAAAAATTATTTTGAAGTGTGAATGAATTTGACTACTTTTAAGATTCAGGAACAAATATTTATGTATAAAGGTGGACAATTGCTGCATTAAAATAGAGGAAGGGCTAAAATGTGAAGCTTATGAATAATGAAATGATTTTATAGTTATTTTGGTGGCATGGGGAAATGTCCATGATATAATTAGTTAGCAAACAAAACCACATATGAAACTATAGATTAACAATAAAAATATGTTTAAATGTCATCAAATGTGTCTAGAAACAGGATTGGTAAGAAAAACAACAGAATACTAAGAGTGGTGGGGAAATGAGTGATTTGTATTTTCTACTTTATATTGTATTTTCCAAGGCTTTTTTTTTTTTTAACAATGACCACTTTAATAATCAGATAACGGAATAATTTTATTTTCAATCTTTAGTATTTTGTATGTTTACATATATTATGGTCCAGAATCCCAGTGAATGAAGATGTGAAAAATGAATTCTAGAGAGACGATACATGACAAGACTTTAAAAGAATGTTTTAAGAGACAGAGAAATTGCTAGCCTAATTGGTAGGTAACTTGATATAAAGTAACATCTTCACTTCAGGTCTCAAGCATGTGCAGCAAAGTGAGTCCCAGAGGTTGCTATGGCAATGGAGGTAAACCTGATTAGGTGGGCATTCACTCTGCTTTCTAAGGTAAGGCCAGGGGAAATAACATAGGATTCTTTTGTCTTTTATTTTTTAGATGGAGTCTCACTCTATCACCCAGGCTGGAGTGCCATGGGGCAATCTTGGCTCACTGCAACCTCCGCCTCCTGGGTTCAAGTGATTCTCCTGCCTCAGCCTCCCAAGTTGCTGGGTCTATGGGCACCCGCCCCACCATGCCCAGCTAATTTTGTATTTTAGTAGAGACAGGGCTTCACCATGTTGGCCAGGCTGGTCTCAAACTCTCAACCTCAGGCGATCCACCCACCTTGGCCTCCCAAAGTGCTGGGATTATACGCGTGAGCCACCGCGCCCCGCCTAGGATTATTGAATCAGACAAATCCCCACTCTGTGCCTCTGCCGTCTTTCCTCTCCCTTCTCTTCTCTCTCATTTGTCCCTCTTGCCTCTCCAGTTCTCTCCTTTTCCCATCTTTTCCTCCCTACCTCTTAGCCTCCACTGCACTTGACACCATCAGACTGTGTTCTTCCTGAATGCCCTCCTTTCTGGGCGTCCATAGGGTGCTGCATTTTCCTGAGTGCCTTCCTCACCGGAAGTTCTGGAGGGCATCATTTCTAGACTCGTCATTTCTGACTGTACCCTTGGTGCTCAGGACCTGTCCATGGGAGGTGCCAAAAAATATTTGTTGACCAAATGAATGCATGCGTGAATGAGTGAATGAAGACAATTCCTCAGTCTCTTTTGTGGGCTCCTCTTCATCTGCTCACCCTTCAATGAGGACATTCTCCAAGATTTCGTGCTTAGTTGCTTTCTCTTTTCATTCTGTACTTTTGTCCTGGATGACCTCTCTTCCCTTTGCCTTACGTAACATTCAGGTGAAAATGATCCCCAACTTTTCAACTCTACCACATCTGTTTTTCACATCTGTATTTCCATTGCTTTCAGCTGGACCCATGCTCACCCCATATTCAACTTGTCAAAAACCTCATCCTTTTCTTCCCCATCTTTCTTCCTCTTAATAGCTCCACCTCCATTGATAGTACCACCATCTCCTCAACATCTGGATTTAAGCTCCCTGATTCCTGTCTACTGAGCACAGCCATACTCTGGAAGTTCATCCTTTCTTTCAATTCCATCCCCACTACCCCTGTGTCACTTCTCATAAAGATCATCACCAAACCCTGGGACGTTTCCTTACTTTGAATCTGCACTTCCCGTGGCTGCTGGATTTCCTAAACCACAGAACTCCTCATTGTCCCATCATGCTCAAAAACACTTTCTGTTTCTCATTGCCTCCAAAATAAAGCCCAGGCACACAGGCTCCTCGCAGTCTCGTTCGATCTATCTTTCCTGCTTCATCACCCTTCCCCATAGCCCCCACTCTGCCATCTTCAATCTGTCTGTCTCTATCATCTCCATCTCCATCCCCATCTCCCTCTTCGTCTCTGTCTCTAAGAGCCTTGCCAGATTTCTGCAGCCAACACTCCCTTCATGCTGCCTCCATGACCACTGACATTTCTCAGCTGCCCAGATGCCATCTCTCACTGCTGTCTTCTCAAACTGCTCCTCCTCCTCCAAGGCCCGTATCAAGTATCACCTCTTCTGAGAAGCCTTTTCCCAAACCTTCAGTCAGGATTAAGGGCGCTCTCCTCTGTAGTCTGGTAGCATCTGATGGTGCCTCCATGAGAGCACAGCCCACAGTTGTCAGGTGCAGGTGGGTGGGCAGAGGGAGACAGTGAGGTGCTCCTGAAGAACTTGAGTGCAACGATAGAATGTTTCTCCTCTAGAGTGAGCTCATAAAACAATGTGTCATGGGAAAGAACAAAGTGCCTGCTAGCTCAAAGGAACAATGCCTTTTACTAGCAACAGCTGTAGCCTGTAGCCAATGACGTTAAGGAAGCTGCAGAAAGGCTGTGTTAACAGAAGCAGGGCTGTTAGAGGAAGGCCAGAGTCAAAGAAGAACATTCTTGCATTTTCCAATCTTTTCCAGGGGAGGAATGCTGATGGGGGTGGGGAGGTTGGATTTCAGGCACTGGAGTGGTGGAGTCCAGCAAGGAACAGGGCTAGTTTCTCCTCTCATCTTACCTTGACCTGAACAAACCATCCTGGGGACCCCCTGCTGTCTAGTCATGCTCATCAGAAAGTCTCAGCGTAAGTAGCCACATTTGAATGTATCATGTACAAAGGGTGGCTCTCTAGAAATTATTCTAGTCCCCGAAAGGACTATTCCACCCCACATGTTCATTTCTAGCCTATAAGTCAGTCTGTGGTTTGGGCATCTTCAGTCCGTCACAAACTCTGTGGTCATGCCCAAGTCTAGTTTCTGGGCCTACAAGTCATGGAAATGCCCCTGGGAGGCAGCCGGCCAGCTGTCCCCCTCAGCAGCCAGGGATTGCCACCCTATTCAAGATGCTACAGCCAAGAATTAGAGTTAACTGTGCCCGGCAGTGTCCTCTCACAAGACCAGAGGTTGGCAGGCTTTTTCTGTAGAGGGCCATCCAGTCAAATATTTTAGGTTTTGTGGGTGATAAAGTCTCTATCTACTTAATTTTGCCCTTATAGTGGGTGCTCAGCAGGCATAGACAATATGTAAACAAACATGTGTGTCTGGATTCCAGTAACATTATTTACAAAAATAGGTGGTGAGCCAGATTGGCCCACAAGCCATAGTTTGGCAAACCCTGCAGCAGGTCATGAGTTCTTGACAGTAGTGACTGAGTATTTCCTCCTTGGATCCACTCATGTATGCATAGGGCATATTACATCCTCACTGTGTCTGTAGAATTGAACTGAATGCTTTTCTCCTAAATGGCCCTCAGGCCTTTGCATAGTAGTGATCACAGTGAACAGAGAACCATCCCATCTGAGGGAACCTTAGATGTACCCTCCTTGTCAGCAAAGAGATCCTTCTATAGTATCCTTGACTCATGACGTCTAGTTAGCATCCTTCTGCGATGCCTCTGCCTTCGTGTGATCATCCATATACTCGCCTGATAGCTGCCGGGGACTGTTAGCATGTCCAGCCCACGTGTGATGAACTGGAAGAATGATCCATCCCTCTTATGTTGACTGCCTTCCAAGAGCTACTCAGTAAATACTTGCTATACAACTGATTATACTAGTAAACTAATTTTGTGAGCCAATTTTGGCAGAAGCTGTTTGTTTTCTGCAGAAATTTTAAGCAACCAAAATAAGGATCTGAAGCAGAGAAAACATATTATCTACTAAAAGCATATAGTGGGCCCTTCAGTGGCTGTAAACTCAGCTGTGATACCACCTGCCTTCTGCCGGCTGGGATGCAGGCTGCAGCCTTGCCCAAGAGTCAGTGGGCAAATGGTGCTCCTCCCAGCTTGGCTACTCAGACCCAGGGATCTCACAGAAGCCTGGCAAGGCTGACAGCTCTCAGGGGGCCTGTGTGGGTTCTTTCCAGTGCACACATTCACTCTGGAGCAAGCCTCAGCATGTGGACCGGGGAGACAGACTCCCTTTGGACAGTGAGCTGCTGAAGAACAGAGACTGAGAATTAATTATATTTGAATCCTAAGCAGATAAAAGAATCCTGAGGACACGACAGGTGCTCAGCAAAATTCCCACATCTTGCCGCAAGGAGCATTTCTTTCTTTCTTTTTTTTTTCAATGAGCCAGAGTCTCACTCTGTCACCCAGGCTGGAGTATAGTGGCGCAATCTCCACTCACCGCAGCCTCCGCCTCCTGGGTTCAAATGATTATTCTGCCTCAGCCTCCCAAGTAGTTGGGACTACAGGTGCACGCCACCATGCCCGGTTAATTTTTGTATTTTTAGTAGAGACAGGGTTTCGCCATATTGGCCAGGCTGGTCTCGAACTCCTGACTGCAGGTGATCCACCCGCCTCGGCCTTGCAAAGTGCTGGGATTACAGGCGTGAGCCACTGCGCCTGGCCTTTGGGGAGCATTTTGGTATCCCTGTTACCTGATGCCTCTCACCTGAGTCTGGCCTTGGCAGAGCTACCCTAACAGGGGCTGTGCTCGATCCCAGAATGTCTTCTTCATAATACCAATTCTGCACTTTTCTGTAACACTTTAAAATTTGCAAAGTGCTTTCACATGGCCTTTCTCTTTCTCTTTTTAAATTCACACTGAAATCTTATCTAGGATAACTATTTCACATGTCCCCAGGCCTCACCAACTTGTGAGCTCCCATTACAATGAAGCCTCCATCTGTAGACCTACAAGCCCTCAATAGCCCTGATCCCCCCACACCCTCATCACTTGAAGTCTCCTTTATTGCCTTCTAGGTGTCCTAGAAGCTGTCTCAGATTCGCTCATGAATAAGTACACACACCCCTCTACTCTCCAGGTCCTCAAAGTTGCTCACTCATGGCCTTCAAGCTATTTGAGAGCAGCACTTTGCTGCTGGTGTTTGTCCTGAGCCCTTAGGGTGCAACAGATTTTTGGTGGAATGAGCAACAGTGACTCTGCTCCATCTTCAGGTGAGACTTTTGTCACCTAGACTACTAGACTTCTTTTTCTTTTCTTTTTTTTTTTTTTGAGATGAAGTTTCACTCTTGTTGCCCAGGCTGGAGTGCAACAGCACGATCTTGGCTCATTGCAACCTTCGCCTCCTGGGTTCAAGCAATTCTCCTGCCTCAGCCTCTTGAGTAGCTGGGATTATAGGCATGCGCCACCACGCCTGGCTAATTTTGTATTTTTAATAGAGATGGGGTTTCTCCATGTTTGTCAGGCTGGTCTCGAACTCCCAACCTCAGATGATCCACCTGCTTCAGCTTCCCAAAGTGTAGGGATTACAGGAGTGAGCCACCGTGCCTGGCTAATTTTGTACTTTTAGTACAGACGGGGTTTCTCCATGTTGGTCAGGCTGGTCTTGAATTCCCCACCTCAGGTGATCCACCTGCCTCAGTCTCCCAGAGTATAGGGATAACAGGCACGAGCCACCACGCCTGGCCACCTAGGCTTCAAGGCTATGCTGTCCTCCAATCCCTACTCCATTAGGCCAGAGGTAGGGGAGTCAGGAACAGGGACACTTATGCCCAGGATAAGGGACAAGGCATGGGACACGGTTGTCACACCACTCTTCCATTTTCCTCCTGCCATCTCTTGGCTCCCTGCATTTAAAGACACCTATTATAGAAACTCCCCTTTATCCTCCAGTGAAAAAAGAAAATTCCTCATACATATTATCACATTCACACAAATGGCTTGAGAGAAGGGTCACTTGTGCACACATCTAATTTCTGCTAAGCTTCAGCCAGCCCTGCTATCTAGGTATTATCTTCCCATTTTATGGCTAATAAAATCGAGATTTACAGCCCATATAAATAAATGAATAGGAGAAATGGGGCTTGACCCACTTGAAGCCCTCCTCCTTTCACTCTACCACAACTAAACAACTTAACAGTCAGCCTCATCTCCTCATTGAACGAGATGTGGTCCATCTTCTGTGTTTTAAAATGCCAAAGCGAAACTCTAGCCTGTTCCTGATTCCTCCTTCCTCCTCCCATGCATGGTTATTTGGCAGAGCCAAGAAGTAGAATGACAGTTCATTAGCTTCAAGAAAAAGTTACTGCCATTGGCCATTAATGCAACAGAGTATTTTCTTTGTAAAAGTGATTTTGGCAGAAGCTGGTTGTTTGCTGTAGAAATATTAAGAAACTAAAATAAGGACCCTGATTGCATTTCCAAAGAAGTAAAAGATGCCTCTGTTTAGCTCATTCTTCTCTCAAAAAGTGGAAATTTTTATATCAAAAGTAAGTCTCTGCAGTTCCATCCTCCTCTCAGTGTAACCCTTGCCTTTTGGAGCCTCCACCTAGCACCAGAGGGTAGACCACTAAATAGAAAAAATAAATGTAAACGACTGGAAATAAAAAGTTCATCATTCAAAGCATTACATTCAAGCCATTGTCTCGAATGTTTGGGGTAACTCTCGTTTTTAGTTTAGGAAAGAAAATCTGAAACAGAACAGTTACATCACAAATGGAACATTTATATAGTTACTGGGATAGAAAAATATTCAGTGAAGAGAAAGGCTGCATAATTTCAATAAGATCCAGGTGGAACTGTCCTTTCAACAAATGTCTGCACACCAGCCCATAAAAATGATGGAAAAGGCATAAGACAAGAATAAAAGCAACAAAGTGCCAGGTGCTTATCCCCGCTAAACCCACATCCTTTCTGAATTTGTCCTTTTCCGCTGCTCCTGCCTTCCACTTTCCTTTCTCCAAAGGGCTGGATTTTGTGCCTTCTGGGTTCTTTTGCTCATTGTCCTCCTCTCCTTCCCCACAAGGCAACAGAAGCGACTCCTGGTCCAGAGCTAGGGAGGGCAGCAGGGAGAATGAAATAACCAATACAACTAGTAACAGTAACAGCAGCAACTTGCGAAGCCCTCACTGAGCACCAAGTGCAGGACTGGATGCTGTCTGTGGATTATCGTGTTTCATTATGACAGTTCTGTAGTGTGGGTTTTATAATTGTTGCTGATATGGTTTGGCTATGTCCCCACCCAAATCTCATCTTGAATTCCCACATGTTGTGGGAGGGACCAGGTGGGAAGTAATTGAATCATAGGGGCAGGTCCTTCCCATGCTGTTTTTGTGATAGTGGATAAGTCTCACAAGATCTGATGGTTTTAAAAAGAGGCATACCCCTGCACAAGTTCTCTCTCTCGCTGCCGCCATGTGAGACCTGCCTTTCACCTTCCACCATGATTGTGAGGCCTCCCCAGCCACGTGGAACTGTAAGCCCAATAAACCTCTTTTTTTGTAAATTGCCCAGTCTCAGGTATGTCTTTATCAGCAGCATGAAAACGGACTAATACAGTTGCTATTTTATAGTTGGGGAAAATGAGACTTAGAAAGGTTAACTATCCTGCCCATCACACAGCTAGTTAGTGGCAGAACTAGCTCTCAAACTTAATCTGACTAAAGTAATCACCCTTGCCAGTAGCCCACACACCTCTCCACAATACCTATTAATTATGGATACAATTTATTGTACTTATTTTCCTCCTTTATCTTTCCTCAAAATAAACACTAAAAGTAGATGCCATTTGGCCAGGAACAGTGGCTCATGCCTGTAATCCTAGCACTTTGGGAGGCCGAGGCAGGTGGATTGCTTGAGGCCAGGAATTCGAGACAAGCCTGGTCAACATGGTGAAACCTCACCTCTACTACAAATATAAAAATTAGCCAGGTGTGGTGGTGCATGCCTGTAATCCCAGCTTCTTGGCAGGCTGAGGCATGAGAATTGCTTGAGCCTGGTGGCAGAGGTTACATTGAGCCAAGATCATGTCACTGCACTCCAGCCTGGGCAACAGAGCAAGACACAGTCTCAGAAAAAAAAAAAAAAAAAATGGCCGGGCGCGGTGGCTCATGCCTATAATCCCAGCACTTTGGGAGGCTGAGGCGGGTGGATTGCCTGAGGTCAGGAGTTTGAGACCACCCTGACCAACATGGTGAAACCTCGTCTCTACTAAAGATACAAAAATTAGCCAGGCATGGTGGCGGGTGCCTGTAATGCCAGCTACTCAGGAGGCTGAGGCAGGAGAATAGCTTGAAACCAGGAGGCAGAGGTTGCAGTGAGCCGAGACCACTGCACTCCAGCCTAAGCAACAAGAGTGAAACTCTGTCTCAAAAAAAAAAAAAAAAGTAGATGTCATTTATTTATTTTATCCATTTCATAGATGGGGAAACATTGATACATCAGTTGAACATACGTGCCAGGAAATATGTGTGTGAATGTGTGTGTGTGTGTGTGTGTGTGTGCATGCACACGCAAATATCTGTGTGCATTACTAGGATTACTATCCATATTTTATACATGTGGTCCCTGAGATTCAAAATGATTAAATAACTCAACTGGTTGGAAGGTAGCAAAATTTGGATTTGAACCCAAATCTGCCTTTATCTAGTTTCGACTGCTTATACCATACTGCCTACAAACAGGCCTTTGAATAAGCCTTAAACTACAGCCCAGGGGTACATGCAACCTCCCAGATCTGCATCCTCAGGTACAGTGTCTGGGGCAAGGTGGGGCAGGCATGAATGCCAGAGAGAACTCCTGGGGTGGCAAAGGAGGTGAGGGTGGGAGTGGCGGGGTGAGGCCACAGGCCTGGGCGACTTGGAGATGAAGCTGCCTGCTTCCCTGAGGTCCTGGGAGAAGCTACCAGGGCAGGCAGTGCAGGAAATGGGGAGTGTTTAGGTGGGACACAATCCTGCAGGAAGAAAAGAGGCAGTGATAGAGAACAATGGCAAGGGACTTCCTCCTAGTCTCACGGGAGCCAGAGGGACAGAATGGTTTGTCTGACGGAAAGAAGGGGAGGGAAGGCCAAATCCTGCAGACCTCCCCAAAGCCCCCTTTCCCTCTTCCAGTCCCACCTGCTTCCAAGAACGGCCTTCTCCCTTGCTCGCAGCCCCTTCCCCTACTCCAAGAAGAAAGGAGACACTTCTTTTTGTACCACAAAGGGCATTGCTTTGCAGTCTGCATGGGGCCACTTCTACAAGTTGCATTCCTGTATCTATGCTTCTCATATGGTTCTTCATCAGAATCACATGGTCAGCTAAATTGAGATTTAGAAATCATTTTCCTGCCAGTTTGTGCAGGGTGTCTTCTATATCTATAACACCCCTGCTTCCTGGGGTGACCACCAGTTACTGTGATGATTAGCTAGCAGAGAAGTAGGCAAAGTCCAAGAGAAATACCTTTCCATACACAAGAGTATTCACTCAATGAAAAAATTAAGGGCTGGGTGTGGCGGCTCACGCCTGTAATCCCAGCAATCTGGGAGGCCTAGGTGGGCAGTTCACCTGAGGTCAGGAGTTTGAGACGAGCCTGGCCAACATGGTGAAACCCTGTCTCTACTAAAAACAATACAAAAATTAGCCAGGCGTGGTGGCACATGCCTGTAATCCTAGCTACTTGGGAGGCTGAGGCAGGAGAATCACTTGAACCTGGGAGGTGGAGGTTGCAGTGAGCCGAGATCGCACCACTGTACTCCAGCCTGGGTGACAGAGTGAGACTCTGTCTCAAAAAAAAAAAAATTAAGGAAGATTTTTTTTTTTTTGAGATAGAGTCTCACTCTGTCGCCCGGGCTGGAGTGCAGTGGCGTGATCTTGGTTCACTGCAACCTCTGCTTCCTGGGTTCAAGCAATTCTCTGCCTCAGCCTCCCGAGTAGCTGGGACTACAGATGCCCACCACCACGCCCAGCTAATTTTTGTATTTTTAGTAGAGACGGGGTTTCACCATGCTGGCCAGGCTGGTCTTGAACTCCTGACCTCATGATCCACCCGCCTCGGCCTCTCAAAGTACTGGGATTACAGGCATGAGCCATCACATCCAGCCAAGGGAGACTTTTAAAGGGATGGAACACTACAAAATTAGAGGGAAAAATCTTCTCAGGGGATGAGGGAGAATGAGAGTCAAACGTGAGAAGAATGGGATACCGGGGAAACCGCTGGAGTCTTGTAGATGGTACTTATACGTCAGTTTTTGTTAAAACTGAGAGAAACTCTTCAAAAAAAAAAAATCCCTTAAACACGAAAATATCTCTGACACTGAGTCACAGAGGATGAGATGCAAAGAAAGAAATTAACTTATGTTAACATAAGAAGCACAGCCATTCTCACATAGATGTGATGGGACTCCTGCCTGAAATACAGCAATAGAAAGAGTCATTGTTTTGAGAGAGGCAGGAAGAAGCAGCCTTATATGTGAAAAGAGGATGCAAAAAGATGGCCCATTTCTGTACAGAAAGTCACTCAGTAAGAATGGAAGCAGCCGGCAATTACAGGCAAAACATAAACAGGATTCCTTCGAGGGCAAGGGCTTAGGTTGGGTGCCCAGGCATGGAGGAGTCTTCCTGAAAGCAGACCACATAACTACAAGCAAGCAGTCATAGGGATAGGAACTTGAACTATCTTTATGTCTGTTGGAGGTCATATTTTGCTAAAGTAGAGCAGCTTATAAAAATTTTGAGACATTCCTAGCTAACAATTTCAGCTCTCAGATCAAAGGAGAAATTGGTATTCTGCATGCAATTTTAACCAAAAAGAAAGAACTGGTTTCTATATGGAAATTATAGAGACCTTGGGAGAATGTGACCATGTCTTTTGGGAGTCCATAATAGCAAAGAAAGAGAGCATTACATAAATTCCAAGGCAATGGAATAACGAACAATCCTGTAAATAGGGAAAGGATAAGTAAACTTATAAGCCAGTGTGGCCACTCAGAAAACTTTCTCATGAACTCATGTTTTTTTTTAAAGACGTGTTCACAAGCAATAATAAGGGACCCATATCCAAGACCAATACAAAAAAAAAAAAAAAAAAAGAGAGAAGGCTTTTAGGAAGGCTAAAGCCTTAGCTAGTGGGAAATCTCAGACACAAGTGAGATTAAAAAGGTGTTCTATGATAGATTCAGTTCAGAGAGAATGGGGTGGGAGAGAAGGAAGGAAGGAAGGAGGGAGGGAGGGAGGGAAGGAAAGAAGGAAAGGAGGGAGGGAGGGAAGGAAGGAGGGAAGGGGGAAGGAGGAAGGAAGGAAGGAGGGAAGGGGGAGGGAGGAAGAAAAGAAGGAAAGAAGGAAGGAGGGAAGGAAGGAAAGAGGGGGAGGGAGGAAGAAAAGGAAAGAAGGAAGGAGGGAAGGAAGGAAAAGAAAGAGAGAGGGAGGGAGGGAAGTAAAGCAGGAAGGAAGGAGGAAGGGAGGGAAGAAGGAGGGAAGGAAAGAAAGAGAAAGGAGGGAAGAAGGAAGGAGGGAAGGTAGGAAGGAGAGAGGGAGGGAAGGAAGGAAGGAGGGAGGGAGGGAGGAGAGAACAAAAGAAGAAAGATTAAAGAAGAGAAGCAGGAGGAAGAGGATAAGGAAGAGAAGATGAAGAAGGAAGTGAAGGTCCAAGAAGATGGTGAAATGTTAACAGGTGACAAAAAGTACAAACTACCAAATACTCAAATTCCATCTTCTGGAGCAAGGAGAATGGATTCTGATTTCTAACTGTGCAGCAAAGTAGATGATGAAAAGGGAAAAATGGAGCCTACAGTAAGTTAGAGAACAAGGAAAAATCTAGGTATATTTTAAAATAAAATATATAAAATTTAGGCAAGACTTTAAATCTCCGGGTCCACGGCCGCCCCATCCGGGAAGAAGTGAGGAGCGCCTCTGCCCGGCCACCCACCGTCTGGGAAGTGAGGAGCGCCTCTGCCCGGCCACCCACCGTCTGGGAAGTGAGGAGCGCCTCTGCCCCCCCCCCCCCCCCCCGTCTGGGAAGTGAGGAGCGCCTCTGCCCGGCCACCCACCGTCTGGGAAGTGAGGAGCGCCTCTGCCCGGCCACCCATTGTCTGGGAAGTGAGGGGCGCCTCTGCCCGGCCACCTATCGTCTGGGAAGAAGTGAGGAGCGTCTCTGCCTGGCCGCCCCGTCTGGGAAGTGAGGAGCCCTCTGCCCGGCCGCCCCGTGTCTGGGAAGAAGTGAGGAGCGCCTCTGCCCGGCCGCTCCGTCTGGGAGGTCTACCATGGAGGCCAGAAGCAATGTGGGGGCTGGACGTGGTGGCTCACGCCTGTGGTCCCGGCACTCTGGGGGGCGAGGCGGGTTGATCACTTCGGGCTAGGAGTTCGAGACCAGTCTGGCCAACTTGGCGAAACATGAAAAATACAACAGACAAACCAACCAACCAACTCAGTGACAACAAAACAGGTCTACCCTGGAGTCATACTCTAATTTTTTCCATTTTCCTCCCTTTCTGATCCTTTATCCCACTTTCTTTTTCTTCCTCTTCCTTCTCCCTCTTCTTTGTCAAATAGAGGATTGAGTTATTATCACTGATCCACATAAAGTCCCTCTCTACCTTATTTTAACTCCCACCCCCCATTTCTATTCCCCGACTTCCCATGTGTAACCTTCCTAATATGTTTGATACGCATCTTTTTGTTTGTATGTATTTTTAGAAAATGTTTATTGTTTTTGTGTGCAAAAAAAAATTAATAAAAAAAAAAAAAAATCTGCGGGTCCAAACAAATTATGTTCCAGAATACAAAGAAATTTGCAGATAGAATCACAGAGCCACTAGCAGTAAGTTTGAGAAATGATGGAGAATGAGAAAAGCACCAGAAACCTTGGGGGAACGTTCTGTTTTGCAATATACGTTGGGGAAAAAAAAAAAATAGATCCTGGAAACTACAGGCCATAAGTTTGATGGGATTCTAATCAAGGAGAATGAGTGCTATTAGACCTTGCAGTGGTCAGAACACTTTTTTTTTTTTTTTAAGACGGAGTCTCGCTCTGTCGCCCAGGCTGGAGTGCAGTGGCGCCATCTCCGCTCACTGCAAGCTCCGCCTCCCGGGTTCACGTCATTCTCCCGCCTCAGCCTCCCGAGTAGCTGGGACTACAGGCGCCCATCACCACGCCCGGCTAATTTTTTTGCATTTTTAGTAAAGACAGGGTTTCACTGTTAGCCAGGATGGTCTCGATCACCTGACCTCGTGATCCACCCGCCTCGGTCTCCCAAAGTGCTGGGATTACAGGCGTGAGCCACCGCGCCGGCTTTTCTTTTTGTTAGTGAGGGGTGTTGTCAAACTAGAGTCTTCCAACAGAGAGTGATTACTGAGATGAGAAAGTCAGAAGCCATGCAATACAAAGGAAGGTTGAGAGGTATAAATAGCACAGATGTAAGATGCCTAAGAAGGGTATCAAAGATCTGGCCAGGCATGGTGGCTCACACCTGTAATCCCAGCACACTGGGAGGCCGAGGCGGGTGGATCACCTGAGGTCAGGAGTTCGAAACCAGCCCGGCCAACATGGTGAAACCCCCATCTCTACTAAAATTACAAAAAAATTAGCTGGGAGTGGTGGCAGGTGCCTATAATCCCAGCTACTCGGGAGGCTGAGGCAGGAGAATTGCTTGAACCCGGGAGGCGGAGGTTGCAGTGAGCAGAGATCGCACCATCACACTCCAGCCTGGGCAACAACAGCAAAACTCTGTCTCAAAAATAATAATAATAATAATAACAAGGGTATCAAAGATCTGAAATGTGATCATGTATATGAAGCTGCAGAATTATTGTATGTTGCCTTAGAATTGGAATCAATAACAGAAACAGAATTAGAACCAATCGTAGAAATTTTAAGTAGGTAGATTTTTTCCTCAATATTTGAAAGGATTTTCTGTTCATTCATTCATTCAACAAATTTATTGAGCACTTTCTTTGTGCCAAACACTGCACTAGGCACTGAGGGTGCATGATAGATAGGGTTCCTACTTTCATGAGATTTACAGTCTTATGGGAGAAAACAAATAATAAACAAGTAAATAAGCAACATAATCACAGATGGTAGCAGAAACCAGGAAGGAAAGAATAGGGAATGAATAGAGAATAGCAGGAAGTGTCTGCTTTTAAAATCTCGAGGGATGGCTGGGTGAGGCGGCTCATGCCTATAATCCCAGCACTTTGGGAGGCCAAGGTGGGCAGATCATCTGAGGTCAGGAGTTCAAGACCAGCCTGGCCAACATGGTGAAACCCTATCTCTACTAAAAATACAAACATTAGCTGCGTGTGGTGGTGCATGCCTGTAATCCCAGCTACTCGGGAGGCTGAGGCAGGAGAATCGCTTGAAACTGGGTGACAGAGATTGCAATGAACCAAGATGGCACCATTGCACTCCAGCCTGGGCAACAAGAGTGAAACTCCGTCTCAAAAAATATAAACAAAATAAAATAAAATGGTGAGGAAAAACCTCTCTGAGGAGGTGACATTTGTGCCAAAACCTACATGACAACAAGTGTGGGGTTGTGTGAACACTTTGGGTCAGAGAGATCAACAGGTGCAAAGGCCCTGAGACTGGAAAGAGTTTGACTTGTTCCCAGAACCGAAAGGAACCAGGATCAGAGATGTGGTGAGCAAGAAACGGGGAAAGTGAGATTATGAGATAAGGTTGAAGAGAGATACAGGAACCAGGGAATAAGATGTTGGCATCCTAAGGAATTTAGGATGTATTCTAACAGATGTGGGAAGCCATCCAAAGTTTTGAGAAGAAAAGTCACATGATCTGATGTATGTGTTTTAATGATCATTCCAGCTGCTCTGTGATCAAGGATCAGTGAGGGACCAGAGGGGAAGCAGGGAGCATATTTAGGAGGCTGCTGTAGTTTCCAGATGAGAGATGGCAGTACAGGCAATCTCCAACTTACAATAGATGGACTTGCAATTTTTCAACTCTGTGGTGGTGCAAAAGCAATACACATTCAGTAGAAACCGTACTTCAAGTACCCATACAACCACTCTGTTTTTCACTTTCAGTACAGTATTCAATAAATTACATGAGATGTTTGACACCTTATTATAAAATAGGCTTTGTATTAGATGACTTTGCCCAACTATAGACTAATGTAAGGTGGGCTAAGCTAACCTATGATGTTCAGTAGGTTAGAGGTATCAAATGCATTTTCAACTTAAGATATTTTCAATTTGTGATGGGTGTATCAGGAGATAACACCATCATAAATCGAGGAGCGTCTGGAGTGAAAATTAAGGGCGTAGAGTTGAGTTAGAGAGTTAATTGAAAATGCTTTTGAGATACCAGAGAAAGAATTTACTGATGAGTTGAATATGGAGTTTGAGAGATTAGAAGGAAAATGACTCAAGGATCCAAAAATGGACTTGGATGACAGGCACTGACTGAATGGCCACCTGAGAGGACACTGCAAAAGGGAACCTGAGACTAGGCTGACAGAATGGGCTGGAAAGACTAAGGTTGCATTTGAATCAGTGATGACAACAGAACTCCTGAAAATATGTGTCAAGCACCTACTTGGTGCTGCAGATCTACAAACCTCCAAAGAACAGGCCTTTGATTTGACACAATTCTTCTTTTTTTTTTGAGATGGAGTCTCACTCTGTTGCCCAGGCTGGAGGGCAGTGGCACGATCTCAGCTCACTGCAACCTTCGCCTCCCAGGTTCAAACAATTCTCCTGGCCAGGCACAGTGGCTCACGCCTGTAATCCCAGCACTTTGGAAGGCTGAGGCAGGCGGATCACGAGGTCAGGAGATCGAGACCATCCTGGCTAACACAATGAAACCCCGTCTCTACTAAAAATACAAAAAATTAGCCCAGCGTGGTGGCAGGCACCTGTAGTCCTAGCTACTTGGGAGGCTGAGGCAGGAGAATGGTGTGAACCCGGGAGGTGGAGCTTGCAGTGAGCCAAGATGGCGCCACCGCACTCCAGCCTGGGCGACAGAGTGAGACTCCATTTAAAAAAAAAAAAAAAAATTATCCTGCCTCAGCCTCCCAAGTAACTGGGATTACAGGCATGTGCCACCATGCCCAGCTGATTTTTTGTATTTGTAGTAGAGACAGGGGTCTCACCATAACATGTTGACCAGCCTAGTCTTGAACTCCTGACCTCAGGTGATCTGCCTGCCTCGGCCTCCGAAAGCACTGGGATTACAGGCATGAGCCACCATGCCCAGCCAATTTGGCACAATTCTTAAGCTGTAAGTGGTTATAGAAACTTACAGTGCTCCCAGTGGCAAAGTTGTATATATACTTTAAAGATAGATAGATGATAGATAGATAGATAGATGATAGATAGATAGATAGATAGATAGATGATAGATCACACATACACAGCTTATAAAATTGTGGACCTTTTCTCATTACTTAAAATATAGAAGGCACCCATGATTCCAATGCACATAATACACATTAATACCCAACAGACACAAATACCACACATTTTACTCAAGGCAGCACAACATTCTCATCTCGTTATATCATCAGAAAAAATCTATCCCTTAAAAGACAAGTTTTTGAAATTCAATGACCTTAAGACGTTTCCATGTCAGAATGGATTTCAAAAATGAATCTCTACCACTCCCAATAATATCACTTTCCATTATGAAAAAATTCCTGCCCTCAAGTATCATAAATATTGAGTCCTAATAGCAGAACACATGAGGATTTAACCATGGCAGGAATTTTTGTTAGAATATATTGATCTTAAACAGATAACCAGGCCCAAACCGCAGACAACTGTTAAGTCTAACTCTGTTGTGTTGTCAGCCACTGTATCCTATATGATACTGGCAATAATTAAACATAGGATTTAAACTCCAAATCACAAACAGCTTACACTCAGCTGCACCACTCAAGCTATAACTAGGCCACACAAAGTAGCACTGACTCAATTAAGTGTACGTGGGAACCTCACCCTGGGTCCTTTTCTCAACATTAAATTGATTTTACATTTAATTTTCTTTGTGGCAAGAAAGAAAAGAGGAGCAAGAAATAAGCAGCAATGTTGGCCGGCAGGTGTGGTTTTGCATATTTCTTATTCAGAGACCTAGTCTGCGGTTTCAGCCCCGATGGGGTGTTTTGTCTAACTGTCTGGGCTGTAACGCGTGTTGTCCCACAAACAATTTGTCACACCATAAGAGTTGCATATTTGGGGACAGAGATGTCACATACCATATGGCAAAATGTGCTAACCTTGCCAATCAAGATCTTTGGCCACAGGTAATTTCTTGAACTGAATGTCATGAACTCATCAGAATTCTGGTGCCCACTGAGGAACGGGTGATAACCTCTACCAGCCAGAGTCAGCCTGGAAGACACGCTTGTTAAAACCCACAAAATGTAAATGGCTAAAGAGTTTTCATACGGTAGCAACTTTTTGAATGATTCTTTGGAGAAAACGATGTCTGGAAAAGAAAGATTTTACTACCAGATGCAGGTTTTGGCGGAAAAAACCTTAATGATGTTAGGATGTCTTAAAAAATATCTACTTTTGATTTTTTTCCCATTCAACATTTGTTTTATGCAGCTGTGCTGGTGAAATGTCTTCAGAGAAAACTGCACAGTTTTCAGGATAATGGAGTCAGCCAGTTGAACCAAGCCTTGCAGACAATGCAGGGTCGATTGATCAAGCGTGCTCTCATCAGAATGATTCCATGCGGTCAGGAGTAGGCATCTGGGGAGCTTTTTTTTTAAAAAATCATACTGGCATTCTGCTTATTTTTATCCACAAGAGAAAAGTAATTATGAGCTTTTGAGTAAACAGGACAGAGAAGCCACACAAAAATATGGGCCTGCCAATGCGGAGAAGCAATGGAGAAGAGACTTGCGGGAGATTAATGTTGGGGCCAGAAAGGGAAGGCTAGAAATGGGGAAGGGCAAGTCAGAAAACCTTCCAAAATAATTTTTAAAAAGATATTCAGTCCAGGCACAGTGGCTCACACCTGTATTCCCATCACTATGGGAGGCCGAGGTGGGCGGATCACTTGAAGTCAGGAGTTTGAGACCAGCCTGGCCAACATGGTGAAATCCTGTCTCCACTAAAAATACAAAAATTAGCCAGGAGTGGTGGTGGGTGCCTTTAATCCCAGCTTCTTGGGAGTCTGAGGTAGGAGAATCGCTTAAATCTAGGAGGCAGAGGCTGCAGTAAGCAGACATTGTGTCACTGCACTCCAGTCTGGGTGACAGAGCAAGACTGTGTCTCAAAAAAAAAAAAAAAAAAAAAAGATATTCAGAGTATGGTAAAGGGGAGGATGGAAATATTCAGAGTATGGTAAAGGGGAGGATGGAAGAAAAACCACCTGGGCCCCTCTGGGAGCTCTTTCTTCCTGAGTCATAAAACCGTTCTGGTTTTCCCTTCTCTGGAACCACTGTCCACAATCTAGAAACAATGTGTTCTTATTTCCAGTTTTGGAAAAATAACCATAAAAATAATGTTAGGGTAGTTTTAATACAAAAGAGAGGAAATTTTCATTGCAGCAAATTAATCCGGATATTGGGGAAATGGCCAAATGCTAAGATGGTGGGGAACCAGCAGTGACGATTGCGTCCCCAAAAGTACTACTCCTTGTTTTTGGTCCCAGCCGCCTGCGCATGTGCTTTGGTCTTACATAGGAATGGTTAAGAACAGGTTTACTTTAGAGTTCATTCAATGGAACAAATATCTATTGCATATTTACTATGGCCTTCCTGCAGATTTAGGGATGTGGCATGGGCAGATTTTCTACGGCAGCGCCAGCACTTTGATCTTCCAGGGGCCCTGGCATCTGTTCTTGTCATCTGCACATTCATAGGCACGTAGCAAGGCAAACGGCAAGACCAAGGAACAGCAATCTGAATCCCCAATGAGTTGTATGGTTTGCCTAAGCTAACAGAGTTGAGATTTCTGCTTATTGCAATGATGGCATCTCGCTAATGCCAGCCAAGAGGCAATCACCTCATTTGGATTATAAAATATTCTATATGCTGCTAAACAGAGAATACTGTTTTAGAGATGAATCCTAAATTTCCTAGGCTTGCTGGCCTTTGTTTGCAGTATTATGGGCCAAATTATGACGGTTCTCAGCCCCTGCATGGAACGTTCACCAGCATCTCCTCAAAGGCTCTCCCCAGTTAACAAAAGGGTGCCAGGGTAGTTGCAGCTTCTAGTGCTCAGGAACAAGCCCACCCTTCCTCTCCTGCTCAAGTTTCGTGCCACCGTGAGGTGCTGGCAGCCACTGTGAGAGCCTTGCCCTGCGATGCCTAGCTTTCGTCTGTAGCAGCGTCTCTGAGATTTCAGAATGCCAGTGCTATTCCGTGGATCAGGAAGGCCAGCATGGCCCACACGCCAAATCTTGCACCCTGAGCTCAGAAGCCACTTGCTCAACCCCAAGCCTCCAAGATGTTTCATGAACACAGATCCTGCGGCTTTTGTCTTGAGCTATTTTGTGGGGGTCATGTGCTTTCCAGCTTGCCAGCCTGCCCAATCCACTCTGTTTCATTACTCTCTGGCCCCCATAGGCCATTCATTTGTGAGCCCTCCGTTCAACCAGTGGATTGGCTGCCGGTGAAACTGCAAGTACTGTAGCAAGTTATGGAGAAGGGGAATGGTTTGGGGGAGGTAGGGGATGTCTACTACCCCCTAAGGTCCCACTCTGGGAAGTCATCTTCACCATGGAAACATTCCCCTCCCAGACTCTGGAAAGACCGAGGGTTCACTCTGGGTAAGAGTCATGGGGTTAAAGATGATGTCCATCTAGATGGGAAGGGGATGTAGGTTGGGAGACCATGGTTCTGTGTCCGTCTCTGTCATTCACTGGCTGTCTTATCTGTAGTGGTCACCCCACCTCTCTAGGCCTTGTCAATAGAATCAGGGTCTCACCCAGCAGGCGTCTGAGTTCCTTTTGAGCTCTCAATGTTCTAAGGATGTGATACTGTGATAAAAAATGGAGTCAGTTTTCTATCTTTTGATGAGAAAGCTTTATACTTGTCAATAAAGGAATCATTATTATCTAAGTCAGGAAAGTTTTTACAGCCTTTAAAATATATACAAAAACCCAAGAGAAGTGAAAACATGACCACAGACCACACAAAAATTTGTTTAGGAATGCTTATATCAGTGTTCTTCATAACAGCCCAAAATGTGGAAATAACCCAAAAATGTCCATCAATTGATGAATGGATGAACAAAATGTGGTATAATCATACAATGAAATATATATATATATATACATATTTTCCTTTAAGTTAGACTTGCTTTAGACAATGTAGTATTATTTGGCAATAAAAGGGAATAAAGGATTGGTACATACTACAACATGTGTGAACCTTGAAAACAGGATGCTAATGAAAGAAGCCAGACACACACACAAACACACTCGCGCACACACACACACACACACACACAAAGGCCACATAGTGTATGATTCTATTTATATGAAATGTCCAGAATTGGCAAATCCATAGAGACAGAAAGTAGATTCGTGGTTGCCAAGGGCTGTGGGGAGTGGTGACTAGGGATTGGGTGCTAATGTGTAAGAAGTTTTCTGGGCTGGGTGCAGAGGCACACGTCTGTAATCCCAGCACTTTGGGAGGATAAGACAGGTGGGCCTGGGCAAGATGGGGAAACCCTGTCTCTATAAAAAATACTAAAATTAGCTGGATGTGGTGGTGCACGCTGATAATCCCAGCTATTTGTGGGGGAAGCAGGGTCTGGGAGGGAGGTGGAAGGATAGCTTCAGTCCGGGAGGCCAAGGCTGCAACAAGCCAAGACCATGCCACTGCACTGTAGCCTGGGTGATAGAGAGAGATCCTGATCCTGTCTCAAAAAGAAAAAAAAAAGTTTTCTTTTATTTAATTGTCTAGTATGAATATGTCACATTGTGTTTATCGATCATCTGTTGATGGACAATTGGGTTGTTTTTGCTTTTGGGTTATTATTAATAATGCTGCTATGACCATTCATGCACAAGTTTTTGTATAAACATATGCCTTTAATTCTCTTGGGTATATACCTAGGAGTGGAGCTGGGTCATATGGTAACTTTATGTTTAACTTTTTGAGGTACTGTGAAACTGTTTTCCAAAGTGGCTGCACAATTTTATATTCCCTCTAACAATATACGAAGGTTCCAATCTCCACGGCCACGCCAACGGTGTTATTTTCCATTTAAAAGAAATTTATTATAGCATCCTAGTGAGTGTGAAGTGGTATCTAATGTGGCTTTGATTTTTACCTCCCTGATGGCTAATTATGTAGAGCATCTTTTCATGTGTGTATTGGCCATTCGTATATTAGAGAAGTGTCTATTCACATGTTTTGACCACTTTTAAGTTGAGCTATTTGTCTCTTTATTGTTGAATAGTAAGAGTCTTTCATATATTTTAGATACTAGACCCTTACCAAATATAGGATTTGCATATATTTTCTCCCATTCTGTAGGTTGTTTTTTTACTTTCTTGATAGTCTCTTTTGACACACAAAAATGTTTAATTTTGATGAAGTCTGATTTTTCTCTCTTTTTTTAGTTGTTTGTGCTTTCAATGTCATAACTAAAAAAACCATTGCCAGCCAAGCGCAGTCGCTCATGCCTGTAATCCCAGCACTTTGGGAGGCTGAGGCAGGCGGATTACTTGAGGTCAGGAGTTCAAGACCAGCATGTCCAACATGGTGAAACTCCATCTTGACTAAAAATAAAAAAGTTGGCTGAGTGTAGTGGCCCGCACCTGTGGTCCCAGCCACTCAGGAGACTGAGGCAGGAGAATCGCTTGAACCCAGGAGGCAGAGGTTGCAGGGAGCCGAGAACACACCACTGCACTCCAGCCTGGGTGACAGAGCAAGATTCTGTCTCAAAATAAAAACGAAAACAAAATTGCTAAATCCAAGGTCGCAAAGATATATACTTATGTTTGCTTCTAAGGGTTTTACACTTTTAGCTTTTACACTTAGGTCTTTTGATCCATTCTAATTCTTGTATATGGTGTGAGGTAGGGTTCCAGATTCATTTGTTTGCCTGTGGATAAGCAGTTGTACCAGCACCAATTGTTGAAAAGAAACATTCTTATCCTATTGAATGGGCTTGATATTCTAGTTGAAAATCAATTACCATAGATGTACGGGTTTATTTTTGGAATCTCAATTCTGCTCCATTGGTCTCTATGCCTAGTCTATGCCAGCACTACACTGTCTTGTTTACTTAAGCTTTGTAGTAAGTTTTGAAATCAGGAAGTATGAATCTTCAATTTTGTTCATTTTCAAGATTGTTTTGGTTATTCTGGGTTAAAAACTTTTAATACACCTTCCATCCACTTTGAGAAACTGTGTTCTCTCTCTGAGATGCCTTATAAAGAAGTAAAGAGACCAAACAATAATGACATTATTACAGACTATTCTGTACTTTACCTGTATACCCTTGCTTCTCTGACTTGGGTAAACTGCTCAGTCTGAAATTACAGAAGAATATCTCTTTCTCTTTCTCTTTATCTCTCTCTCTCTCTCTCTCTCCCTCTCCCTCTCCCTCTCCCTCTCCATTTCACTACATATCCCCATGGACTTGTACAATATTTCCCCATCTGTAAAACCCAGAATCCATGTCCATATAAACATGGTAAAAGGCACCTATGTTCCCTTTCTGCCAATGTCATGCTTCCTGTACACATTCTGTGATAATTCTAAAAAGGCTACAATCCCTTTGAGTCTTGTATTTCTCATAAAGAACAAGTTTAGGCCTTGGGCCAACTATTTCCACTTGGGTTTAACGTCTATGAGAAGTTTAACTCTTTCTAGAGAATCAAAATAGCACGCAGCAGTTACAAAGTGAAAATAAGAAGAAAATCAGGTGCTAATTTAAGAGTCAGAGGTGATGTACATTTCTGAAAATAAATTAGTTGTTTCTTTATCCACATTTGAAATCAAATGGAAATAAAGGACTTAAACTATCTGTTCTTCACAGATAAAATGCTGTATGGTCATGACCCTGGGAATAATCCTATGTTTGATTTGGGTGCTTTGCAGAGCCTAAAAAATAGAAATGTATGGTTCTCTCTGTGAGTTGATCCTGGAGTCAGTACCTTAGCCCTTTTTGTTCTGATCAATACTTGTCACTAAACTAGATATAACAAAGGTTTTCAAAAATGTTACAGGAAAGCCTAAGGCAGCATGAACAATCTGGCACTATCAGAGCCACAAGAAGCACCCAGCTGCTCTCTCAAAGTTTTAACAGCTATACTGGGGGCAATCGATTTGGTTCTAAGGGCCTTTTCTGCTTTAATTGGCTTTCCTAGAACGTGCCTGAAGGTCCCTGTAACAGCAGCCACCCAAGAGAAAAGCATGAGCCTGGGCGAACCTGCTGCTTCAACTGCTCCCTCAATCCCGCCCTCTTTAATTGAGGAGCTGCCCTCCACTAAAGGAAGACATCAAGTCCTGGAGGCAAGGAAGGCCTGTATTTAAAGAGGCACTGACTTTAGGCAGCTGTGACTCCTCTATCCCTTTATCCTCTATAACAGAAACAACTCTCAAGAAATTCTCCGAGATGAAAATAACCTCAGCTGAGGAAGTTCAATTTGGAGAGACTCGATGTGTTCAGTTTAGGACAGAAAATGTTACGAGATACCACAAATCTATGAACCCATAACTGGCTTACATGGGATAAAAAGTAGCACGCTTTAACTTCTAAATATATTCTTCAAATACCAGGCCAAGTTCAAACAGAGACTAACATGAGATGGGGAATTTAATATTATTACCTAATCCCGGAAAGTAAAATGAAACAGACAACAATGTTACAGTTGCAACCCTAGCTGTAAGGTTAGGACTGATTTAGAGGGAAAAAATGTATATTTTTAGATTCTATTTCACAGGATATCCAATAATATGGCAAACATTGGGATCAGATTTGATGACAAATAATGCTGGCCATGAGAAGCAGCAGGTGGCATGATGCTAAACATGTTTTGGGTGTGTCTCATTATTAAAATATTCTAGAATAGAAAAGAGAGGTCAATGGAGGTGCCAGCCCTGTGCTGGTTCCTAGTAGCTGTGGAAGTCCTTGAGTTTGCTGTCCTGTGTCCATTTAAACTTTTCTGCCTAAGTTTCTTTCTTTTTTTCTTTTTTTTCTCCGAAACAGAGTCTTGCTCTGTCACCCAAGCTGGGGTGCAGTGGTGCAATTTCTGCTCACTGCAACCTCTGCGTCCCGGGTTCAAGCAATTCTCCTGCCTCAGCATCTTAAGTAGCTAGGATTACAGGTGCATGCCACCATGCCTGGTTAATTTTTTTTTTTTTTTTTTTTGAGACAGAGTTTTGCTCTTGTTGCCCAGGCCAGAGTGCAATGGTGAAATCTCGGCTCACCGCAACCTCTGCCTCCCGGGCTCAAGTAATTCTCCTGCCTCAGCCTCCCAAGTAGCTGGGATTACAGGTATGTGCCACCATGCCTGGCCAATTTTTTTTTTTTTTTTTTTGTATTTTTAGTAGAGACGGGGCTTCTCCATGTTGGTCAGGCTGGTCTCGAACTCCTGACCTCAGGTGATCTGCCTGCCTCGGCCTCCCAAAGTGCTGGGATTACAGGTGTGAGCCACCGAGCCCGGCCAATTTTTGTGTTTTTAGTAGAGATGGGGTTTTACCATGTTGGCCAGACCAGGCTGGTCTCGAACTCCTGACCTCGTGATTCACTCATCTCAGCCTCCCAAAGTGCTGGGATTACAGGAATGAGCCACCGTGCCCCGCCCCAAGTTTCTTTCAAAGATCCCCTTTCTTCCTCCTCACTTTGACCATCCCACAATGCCTCCTGAGGTGTGGGAGTGGATCTCCCTCAGAGACAGCAGCCCCTTCAGCCTTTGGTCCTCTTCCCTCCTCGACTTCAGCCTGAGTTTCCCAGAGAAATTTTTCCTCAGGAGTTTGCCTTTCTCTATCCCGTTGAAAATCACACTCCTGGAGAAAAGATCAGAGGAGCACGACCCTGTAAAAATCAGTCTGCTTGGGAATTACTTTTGACTCTGGGCAGGGATCATGACAGGGTCCAAAATAGCAGCTTATTCCTCTCTCCAGGGAAAACATAAGCCTGAAATGGTCTGACACCACACAAAGGGTTTAACTCAAACATAAACCAAGAGCAGCCTAACAACCACAGATTTGTGATAATGTTACAAAGAGAACGTTCTAGAACTCTCTCCAAACCACTGACACTTTGTGATGGGACTTAGAAGGTTTAAACACAGGTCTGTTAAAACACACAGATTTTAAGGTTAAACAAGCAAACAATGGAAGTGGAATTTTAATTGAATTGAATTTTTAAAAAAACACACAAGGAAGGCTTAGAGCTGTGCTCATTAACCAGCCCCACTGTAGCCACTAGCCATATGATATGTGTTGCACACTTAAAATGTAGCCAGTGTGACTAAGGAACTGACTTTTAAATGTTACTTAATATCAATTAATTTAAATGTAAATTTAAAAATGGAAGCAGTGGCCGCGCGCGGTGGCTCACGCTTGTAATCCCAGCACTTTGGGAGGCCGAGGCGGGCGGATCACGAGGTCAGGAGATCAAGACCACGGTGAAACCCCGTCTCTACTAAACATACAAAAAAAAATTAGCCGGGCTTGGTGGCGGGCGCCTGTAGTCCCAGCTACTTGGGAGGCTGAGGCAGGAGAATGGCGTGAACCCGGGAGGCGGAGCTTGCAGTGAGCCGAGATTGCGCCACTGCACTCCAGCCTGGGCAACAGAGCGAGACTCTGTCTCAAAAAAATAAAATAAAATAAAATAAAAATAAAAATGGAAGCAGTGTAAAATATTTTTCTGGTAGACAACTTTATTGCTCTGGTGGGACTTGATTTTAACTGTTGTATCAGGTAAGATATTAGTGTTGTAGCGTACATGTTATTAGCACATGTGTTATTTCTGGTATTCGCTATTAACTCTGAAAATATTGATTACATGTTGAAATATAATATTTTGCATATATTGGGTTAGGTAAAGTATATTGTTGAAATTAATTTCACCTGTTTATTTTTCTTTTTTGAGATGGGATCTTACTATGCTGTTCAATCTGAAATCAAACTCCTGGGCTCAAGCAATTCTCCTGCCTTAGCCTCCCTAGTAGCTGAGACTATAGGTAAACTTTGGAATATGACAAATCTAAATTCAAATCCTGATCCCAAGCATTACTAGCTGTGTGACCTGGAACAAGTTTCTTAACACCTCTGAGCTTCAGTTTCCTCATCTCTAGAATGGGGTGATAACTGTACTGTCCTCATAGAGACATTGGGAGGATAATAAGAGAAAGCTGTGAAAAGGTGATCAATGTATTTCAGCTAATACGCTCCCAAGCCTCCTTCTTCCTGGCCTTGTATCACATGTCTGTGATTTTATGCTAATGTCAAGGCTTCTTCTGGTCTCTGTGTTAGTGTAGCAGCTATCAACCTGGCCTCTGAAGTCACAGTACCACGATTCAAATTCCAGTTTTACCTCTTGTTAGCTGTGCAATTGAAGACAAGTTGTTTAACCTTTGAAGCCACTGTTTTCTCATCTGTTGAGAGAGAGACAGAGACAGAGAAAATGAAAAGACTCTCTTTCCCAGGATGGTTGTGGGGATGATGGGACAGATTCAGAGGCTGAGCTTATGAACTCTTTCAGGGGCTGCTAGCTTGCATATAAATGCACGTAAAAACTAAGAAAGATGGTTAATAAAATTGCAACAAAATCATGATCTTTTTCAGCCTCTTTCCCTACCTCTACCCTACCCCACCCTGAGGAAATCTGCTGGGACCCCAAAGCCCTCACACCTTTTGTGAATGCCCAAAGGCATCTCACGGGCCCCTCCCAGCTGCCTCCTGAGAATCCTCTCCTTGTCACTGGAAGTTCTGCTTAGGTCTCCCCGGCTGCACTATTCCCTGGTCCACTCTGATGGCCCTGTGGGGCTTGCTGTGGTGAAGCCAGTCTTTCTCCCATGCCAGTCATGCTGAGCTGGAGGAAATGCCCTCCATGCGCCAGCACTGTGATTTGTAACTTGGCCACAGATTACCTGCTGAGCCTCAATTTTCTCCCCTGTAAAATGGGGCAATAACTGTGTCACCCTCATAGAGACGTTGGGAGGATGAATTAGCTAAAGCTGCAAACACATGACCACGTGGGCCTGGCCCTTCTAGTCCTTCCGCTGACAGCCTCTTGCTTCGCTCTGGTCTCTCACTTTCCAAATCCTCCCTACCCTCACCCTGCTGAGGACCACAGTCCCGGGGTCAGGGCTGCTTGGCCATACTCCTCACCAGCTTCGAACGAGGGATTGTAGGGGAGGGGACAATGTCTGGTGCAGTCATCAACCCCGTGTGTCCATCTTCTTATCGCCTATAAGGTTCTCTGGGCACTGGGCAGAGAGTCCCAGAGAGGGGTTCCAGCCCCACTCAAAGACCCCTCCAGACTGCTACTTCTCCCTTAGCCCTCATCCCCATCTGGCTCCCATGACCTCCCAAGTCCCTCTGCAACTGTTTTCTAATTCATCCTTCTCTTCCCACTGCACTGCCTCAGTTCAGACCCTCAACATCTCTCCCCGGAATGAAGTTCCTCTTGTGGCTGGTCCCTGCTTTCAGTTTTGCCCTGATCTGATCCATCCTCCCACCTACCATCCACACAACTGCACATCTGCCATGGTTCCCCTGCTTGAAACGCTTCAGTTCCCACCCCACCCCTAAGCTCCTTAACATGGCTTGCAAGCCCCTCTGGGCTCTGCCTGTCACTTCCCTGGCTCTTTTCTCTTGCAGGGAGCTTTGCCTGGAGAGATATGACACACACAGTGAGCTGTTTCCCACCTCCATGCCTTGGCTCACCCTGTCCTGCTGCCTGGAATTCCTGTCCCTTGTCCCTGCTGCCTTTCTTTGCTGGACCTGATCTAATTCCACTTTGCTTTACAACAAATCTGTTTGTGTCTATTTCTTTTTCTTAGCCATGAATTCCCTTAGGTAGAGCATTGCATTCTATTCATATTTATATCTCATAACACAGTTGCTGCCAGAAGGTAAATGTGTGTTGAATGAATGGGGGGCAGGCAGCACATGATAACTTTAAATGAGCGTGACAGGGTGGGATTTTCTTCCCCTCTCACCCTCCTCTGCCCTGAGTCCCCACCCTTTGCTGGGAAAATATCTTTTGCACAATGAAGCAGAGGCAGCTGTTAGCATAATAACTCATGGATGCAGTGCTATGAAAAGTGGTTAATATTTGCAGGATAAATGTGGTTTGGGCTGTGGGGAGTTTCTCTGGGAAGAACCTAAAGAATCTACTGCTGCCTCTGACTGAAAGCCATTAGCTGAGAACCTGGGGTCCTGGGAAGACTGGGTCCAATGGGCAGAGGGGACTGGGGCTGACGGGACACATAGAAGAAAAATTCATTAGACTCCAGAGTGGGCTCTAATATGGACTGGCAGTGACGTGGCAGAAGAGGAAGCAAGTATCTGGCCCTGTCCTCACCCTTAACAAAGTCATCTCACATAAATAAGAGAGTTCATTTAAAAATAAATAAATAGTGGACTGGGTGCACGTGCAGGGATCAGAAGCCGGTTGGTGGGTGAGAGGTTTTCTCGCTCTAGGGAGATTCTTCAAGCAATCACTATGTCGACAGACACAGGTGTTTCCCTTCCTTCATATGAGGAAGATCAGGGATCCAAACGCATTCGAAAAGCTAAAGAGGCACCATTCATACCCGTTGGAATAGCAGGTTTTGCAGCAACTGTTGCATATGGATTATACAAACTGAAGAGCAGGGGAAATACTAAAATGTCCATTCATCTGATCCACGTGCGTGTGGCAGCCCAAGGCTTTGTTGTAGGGGCAATGACTGTCGGTATGGGCTATTCCATGTATCGGGAATTCTGGGCAAAACCTAAGCCTTAGAAGAAGAGATGCTGTCTTGGTCTTGGAGGAGCTTGCTTTAGTTAGACGTCTCATTATTGAAGTTACCTATTATTGTTGGAAATAAACTAATTTGTATGGGTTTAGATGGTAACATGGCATTTTGAATATTGGCTTCCTTTCTTGCAGGCTTGATTTGCCTGGTGACCGAATTACTAGTGACTAGTTTACTAACTAGGTCATTCAAGGAAGTCAAGTTAACTTAAACATGTCACCTAAATGCACTTGATGGTGTTGAAATGTCCACCTTCTTAAATTTTTAAGATGAACTTAGTTCTAAAGAAGATAACAGGCCAATCCGGAAGGTACTCCCAGTTTGCTGCAGAATCTCACATATTTGGGATGTTGTATAAGAGTCCTATTTGCCCCAGTTAATTCAACTTTTGTCTGCCTGTTTTGTGGACTGGCTGGCTCTGTTAGAACTCTGTCCAAAAAGTGCGTGGAATATAACTTGTAAAGCTTCCCACAATCGACAATATATGTGCATGTGTTTAAACCAAATCCAGAAACCTTAAACAATAGAGCTGCATAATAGTAGTATTTATTAAAGAATCACAATTGTAAACATGAGAATAACTTAAGGATTCTAGTTTACTTTTTTGTAATTGCAAATTATATTTTTACTGCTGATATATTAGAATAATTTTTAAATGTCATCTTGAAATAGAAATATGTATTTTAAGCACTCATGCAAAGGTAAATGAACACTTTTTAAATGTGTGTGTTGCTTATTTTTTCCATAAGAATTGTAAACATTGAACTGAACAAATTACCTATAACAGATTTGATTAATGACTTATGAGCAAGCTGGTTAGGCCAGACCATATACCCAAACTTTTATATAATATACAGAAGGCTATTACACTTGTGAAATTCTCTTGTCTAATCTGAATTTACATTCCATGGTGATAACATGGTATATGTATTGTTATTAAAGTAAGTGACCCATGGCAAAAAAATGAATAAATAAATAAATAAATAGTAACATAAAGGGTAGGTGCTTGAGAGGAGGGATACCCCAGTCTCCATGATGTGATCATTACACACTGCACACCTGTATCAAAACGTCTCATGTACTCCACAAATATATTACACCTACAGGGTACCCACAAAAAACTTAAAAAAAATGTGGCTGGGTACAGTGGCTCACACCTGCAATCTCAACACTTTGGGAAGCAGAGACGGGAGAATTGCTTGAGCCCAAGAGTTTGAGACCAGCCTGGGCAACATGGTGAAACCCGTCTCTACAAAAAATATAAAAATTAGTCAGGTGTGGTGGTGCACACCTGTAATCCCAGCTACTCAGGAGGCTGAGGCAGGAGGATTGCTTGAGCCTGGGAGGAGGAGACTATATAAGCAAAGATGGCGCCACTGCACTCCAGCCTGGGCAACAGCATGAGACTTTGTACCAAAAATAATTTTTTAAAATTAAATAATAAATATTCCCCACAAAAAAATCATAGTTGATATTTGTAGTTTAGAATGACAGAATTGTCTTCTGGAGTTATATAGAAAGTAAAGGTTTTCTTACCACCCATCCATCTAAGAGACTGCATGTAGTTACATTCCTATTGACACCATTAACCTCCAGGTCAAAATTCAGATGCCCAAGTCCCAGTCTCCCCACTTGCAAAAATAACTAGGCTGATAACTTTACCATAGGTCAACTCAATGAACGAAAGCACCATAGTATAGTGGCAAGGACAACAGAGTACGAAACGGATTCTAATGTGAACTCTGCCAATAATCTGCAATGAGACCTTTTTCTAAGTTAAAACTTTTCCAGACATCAGTTTTTTAATATGTTCAATGGAGATATTACTACTTGTTATATTGAGTTCAGAGGGATATTGAAGAGACAAAATGAGGCATTAGATTCAAAAGCCCATCAAAAAGGTTAGGCGCTGTGCGTATTCAAGATAAGTTTTTTTTTTTGACCCATTGATTAAATAACTAATGTTTGAAAGCTTTATTTGTTCCATGGGCTGTAGAGCAGGTGCCTAACTGAGGCAGGTACCTATGTGTTGGTAGAGGGACAAAGGGGAGGTGGCGTGGGGGAGAAGCAAGAGGAGGGAATGTGGAAATGAGAAAGATGTGTCCTTTGTCACAGGAGAGATGAAAGCACATAAAGCAATAAGTCTCATGCAGAGGGTGTTAAGCACCAAAGAAAACAGGTAAAGTATTTCTAGAGGAGGGATTACTTCTCATCATGGAGATCACTGTCATTCACAACCAGCCACACTAAGCTCCTGGGGGGTTAGCGGAGGCACGTGGATTTGGGGTAGCCAGCTCTATTCTCTATAGGTTTTATTGTGATGTACCTCAGATCTAAAGTTAGACTAATTGAGTGAGGTGGTGTTACAGCTGTTTAGAGAACACTGTAGCCAAAAGGTCTGATTCCATAAGAAATAAACCCACCTGTCAAGAAGAAAGAAAGCAACAGCAAAGCTCATCACAGACACACGAGACACCATCCAAGTGACTTTCAGCGATGCTTTTCCAGCCTGAGCTTAAACATACACCTGCATAAAGAGAAAAATGGAGAATGAGTCCAAGGGCTTGGAGCTGAAGGGAACAAAGAAAGGCCATTTGGGAAAAGTGCAGCAGTTGTTTTCAAAATGGCCTGAGCTTTTTCTCCGCACCCAAGGGAATATGGTACTGAAAGCGAGTCTCTTCTTCTCCCATTACTGGGTGTTCACTAAGCCTCAACGGCATCCACAGTCCTTCGGGACTAACCTGGGGCTTACGTGGAGACAAGAAGTGGGAAAGTTTCCCGATAATCCCACCACAAATATTTCCTGTGACTCCAACGGGCTCTCACAATAATTTCAGCTACGGGACTTCTCACGATTTCTTTGTGATCAAGAGCTTAGTCCAGGCTCTGACATTTTGGTCAGGAACACTTGTCCCTTAAATTCCTCCCTGAGTTTTCCTTTGCTCCCTTCCTTTCCCTTCTACCTAGTCTCTGAAGGCTGCATTACAAATGCTCCCTCTTGAGTGTGCTTGGGATTATTTATGGGTCCTACACATCCTTTGATTGTCTGTCAGTCGAGCTATTAACAGGGACTGATACATTATAAATGTCAACTGTGGGAATAAAGCTGAACACATCTATAGCCCTTTCCAGCATTCCTTCACAGTTATTTTGAGGAAACACTCTTATTCTAAAGTGGTGTGTCAGCTGGGATCTGGCCTCTCACGTGGCTTTTGAAGCATGCCCTTTGGGTCTGTGTTACTCCCTTCCATTCTCACTTATATGGTCTGTTTCACAATACCTTATCTCTAGAAGAGTATCTAGAAAACTGGTAGTGGTTGCACACACACAAAAATCCCAGACTTTTAATTCAGGTTTTAAAAATAGTCTCCTTGTTTTCTGTGTATATTAGTTTACTTTACCTGCTGTGACAAATTACCACAAACTTGGTGGCTTCAAATAACACACTTTTATTCTCCAATAGTTCTGGGGGTCAGAATGTAAAATCAGTTTCATTGGCCCAAGATCATGGCATCGATAGGGCTGCACTCCTTCTGGAGGCTTTTGGGGAGAATCCTTTTTCTTATCTTTTGAGCTTCTAGAGCTGTACTCTTTGCATTCCTTGGCTTGTGGCCCCTTCCTCCATCTTCAAGGCCAATAGCACAGCCTCTTGGCTTAATGTCCTATTTCCTTATTTGGTGTCAAGTCTCCCTCTGCCTCTCTCTTATAAGGTCATTTGTGATTGCATTTAGGTCACACCAAGTTAATCTAGGAAACTCTCTCCATCGAAAATTCCTTAACTTAATCACATCTACAAAGCCTCTTTTGACACTTAAGTTAGTATTCACAGGTGTTAGGGATTAGGACCTGGATCTCTTTGGTGGCCACTATTCAGTCTACTGTAGTAGACTGGCAAATGTGTACTGGCAAATGCACAGTAATTTACAGCATTTACCTTCTGCTGGGGATCTGAAACACTGCTCAGGAAATGTGCTACACCCTTTGGTTCTCGCTGGCATACTATGGATTTAGGATAACCCACCGTCTTAGTCTCTTTTGTGCTGCTATAACAGAATACCTGAGACTGGGTAATTTATAATGAACAGAAATTGACTGGCTCACAATTCTGGAAGCTGGGAAGGCCAAGAGGGGCTGGCATCTGGAGAGGGGCTTCTTGCTGTGCCATCCCAAGGTGGAAGGTGGAAGGGCAAAAGAGAGAGATAAAAGGGGGCCAAAAACACCCTTTTATAACAAACGCATTTCCATGATAAGAGTATTAACCCATTTCTGCCTGAGGTTGCAATTTTTTGAATTTTTGCAATCAGACCTTGAGCAGTAGACATAAATAACTCCCACATGCTTAGCGTTCCAATAATGGAACACTAGGCATAAATGGGTTTTAATCCATTTACTTCCCCCTCATGGCCTAATCACCTCTCATTAGGCCCCAACTCCCAACACTGCTGCCTGAGGATTAAGTTTCCAACATGTGGTTTTTGGGAGGCATCAAACCATAGCACCTACCATCATGCAGTTAGGGAAAAATGGGTTAAAAAAATCTAAGCATCATTAGTGCATAAAACCTTTTTGTGTTAATTATGGTGAGGCATCACTAAAAACAACAACAAAAAAGAACAAAACCCTTCCACTTAAGCAGCTCCAGATTCTAGGTTTGCAATCTCTGGGAGAAGTAGATGGAAGTGTTCCAGGAGCAAAGGCCACTCTCCAGGCCCACTCTTAACATTTACAAGGCCAGTGCAAGAGAACAAATGAAGGCTGGCAGCGCATATGTCTAGAATGTTTAAAAACATAAGCCAAGCTAGCATAATATTAAATAAAATACATTATCTCCTTCTACTTTGGCCCATAGACCTTCATAATGACCTGAAAGCTGTATTTGAACTTAAAATTTTGGGATTTCCCGTGTTTTGGCAGGGAATTTTGAGGTTACGTGTGAACAGCCATCCATAGCCTCTGGCCCCTGGCTATTCCTCTCTTCTCTTCCCATCTTTCTATCCAGCACTTCCAGGGGCTCATAATCATGTGTGAACCTGCCAACCTACACATCTGAAGCTCCATCTTCAACCTCCATAAAGAGCTGTTTTTTGGCCAACTGTCAGGGCTAGGGGTTAGTTCAGCAGCAGCACTGTCTGCCCTTAGACAGGCAGACCAAAGAAAGAGGACTGAGCAGGCCCTTGAAGAGCTGATTCATTCCTCTTTCAGGGTCAGTTGGGCAGAGAATTCAGAATTCTAAGAAGGCAGATCATGAACTAGAACAGTACTTTTCTGGTGAAAAATGATTTTTTTAAAAAAGTTCACTCTACTGTGGATCCACATTTTTGTAAAATATAATTTAAATGTTTCAGCAGTGTTAAATTGCCATAGAAAGTACCACTTACTCTCACTTTCTATACTTAGCTCATCCTGGACTAGTAGTAAACAGATCACACTTTGCGTGTCATTAGACTAGAAGATGAGGCATGGGTGAATTCGTGTTCTATGCTGCATCTCAAATCACCACCAACTTAATGGCTTACAACAACACATGTCCGTTATCTCATGATTTCCTTGGGTCAAGAGTCTGAGTGTGGCTTAACTGGGTCCTCTGCTCAGGGTCTCACTGGACTGCAGTCAAGGTGTCAACCAGGGCTGCAGTTTCATCTGAGGTTCAGAGTCCTCTTTCAAGCTCACGTGGTCATTGGCAGAATTCATTTCCCTGTGGCTACAGAACTAATGGCAACTTGACTCTTCAAGACCAGCAGAATCTCTCTTTTCATGAAGGGTTCAGCCCTCTCTTAAAGGATTTCACCTTACTAAGTAAGGTCCATCCAGGACAATCTTTTTTTGTTAACTTATAGTTAACTGATGAGAAACGATAATTATATCTGCAAATCCCTCCACTTTTGCCATATGATGTAACCTAAGCACAGAGTGTGATTTATAGGTCACACCCCACACTCAGAGAGGTGGAAGATAGAGAATGCATGAATCTTGGGTGCCATCTTAGAATTCCTTCTACCACAGTGGGCTTAAGGGGGGCACATCCCTTTAGCCCATGGACTCCTCTTCTCATAGAAAGGAAAAGTCTAGAGTATGACCCTCTAAAGCTCAGGCAAAGGGCAGAGATCCCTCATGACACAGTCTCAGAGAGATACTGCACCCTCCCTAACAGTTTAGGATTGGATCTGTGTCAACATCTCCTTCACGTAGCCCAGACTCCAATGCTGAAATATACTCCTTCCAAGGACTGCTCGCTGCATTTCTTCTAACATTTCCTGCCTTTGCCTAACCATAGTAGTTACTTTTGAACAAACAGGATTTTCTTTTTTCATTCCCATTTTTTTTTTTTTATTTCTTGAGACAGGGTCTCACTCTTTCCCCAAAGCTGGATTGGCTGGAGTGCTGTGGTGCAAATATGGCTCACTGCAGTTTCAACCTCCTGGGCTCAAGCAATCCTCCATCTCAGCCTCCCAAGCAGCTGGGACTACAGACATGTGCTACCACAACTGGCTGATTTTTAATTTTTTTTGTAAAGACAGGGTCTCTTTTTGTAGAGACTATGTTGCCCAGGCTGGTCTTGAACTCCTGGGCTCAAGCAATCCTCCCACCTTGGCTTCCCAAAGTGATTCACAGGTGTGAGCCACTGTGCCTGGCCCAAACAGAAAGGATTTTCACAACTGTATTATATCTATATTTTATAATTCTGGGGTTACAAATAGTTGTTTGCTTGGAGACTTATCATTCATATTCCTCTTTGGAAGTCTTCCAAAGAGTTATACAGGCCTGCCTATACACATCACTGTAGACATTCTTGTTATGTTATCAGTAAGCGCCAGAAAGCTCCAATTCCCTCTCTATCAGAGGCTGAGAGTTCATCTCGGCTACCTTGTTTATATTCGTAGAGATTACTGCAGGATCAGTCTGTGACCATCATTCTGATTCAAAGCATGGTAACTCTGCTATACATCCATGAGATTCTAACACAAAATGACCGATTAATTAAACAAGCTAACAGAAGCTTACACATTCAAGTGAGTTGCAATTGCATAAATCATTTTTGGAATTCCTCTTTGGGAAGAATCTTCAAAAGCCTGTGGCCTATGCTTTTTAATAACCCAGTGGTAACAAATTTTCATCCACTAATAGTGAATTCTATTTTTGGCAACAATTATATCATTTGAATCCAAAGTTCCTGATGGATTTGTAGGTGATCTAGCTGAATTATCAAAACACCATGTATTAGTAAGGATTCCCTGGAGAAACAGAACAAATAGAATAATTATGGATACATAAGAGGAGATGTACTATGGGAATTGGCTCACACAATTATGGAAACCAAGAAGTCCCATGATGCTCGTTCTCCAGTTTGCAAATGGCATATCATGGGACTTCCTGGCCTCCCTAATTTTGTGAGCCATTTCCCATGGTTCAGTCCAAATCCAAAAGCCTGAGAACCACGGAAGCCAATGGTGTAACTCCCAGTTTGAGGCAAGAGGGCTACTGGTATAAGTCCTAGATTCCAAAGGCACAAGAACCAGGAGCTCTAATGTCCAAGGGCAGGAGAAGATGGACATCCAGCTCAAGAAAAAGAGAGAGAATTCGCCCCCCTCTGCCTTTTTATTCTATCTGGGCCCTTGATGGATTTGATGATACCCGCCCACACTGGTAAGAGGTAATCTTCTTTACTCAGTCTACTGATTCAAATGCTAACATCTTCTGAAAATACCCTTCCAGACACACCCAGAAATATTTTTTTTTCATTTTCTGGGTATCCCTTAACATAGCCAAATTGACACATAAAATTAGCCATCATAGGGACATGTAAAAGTGCTTCTCCCAAATTGCTCAAACTGTTTATAAATGCACTCCCAAAGAATGTGCAATGACAGAATTATTGTAAATAAGATCATAGCCTACCAAAGTGACTTCCTTGAAGAATAACTTGCTATTAGTGCACTGTTAAGTTTCAAAGGGGATATCACACATATACCTATGAAATAGAAAGTTGAAATTTTTTGTGACCAATTACCATTAAATAAAATAAATTGAGACTCAGAGAATATGTTTTCACAAGATCTCACAGTTAGTAGATGGCAGAGCCAAATTTACACTCAAGTCTTCAAATCCAAGGCTCTTACCATTAACCCAGGAAGGGCAATTATGTACCACTTGCATTGCCATGGACCCTAGCCATGTTCACGGCAGACCATGCTCATAGAGGACTCTTTCCTGCTGAGCTATGTTCTACCTTAGAATCCCCAATGCAACTCTTTAGGGAGTGAAACCAATGAAGCAGGGTTGATATTCAATTTCCTTTTGCCTGTTGAAGAGAACAGCACTCATTTGAGTGCGTAATTTCTGGTATATTTGTTCAAAAATTAGAGTCCTTTCTTGATAGCCACATAATATCCAAGTTAATGTCTTTAGCTCTTGGTAATTGTTCCAGGCCATGGAACCTTAGGATTAATTGGTAAATAGCAGATCTAGGTGTTCTCAATCATTCATATTCCTCTTTGGAGATCTTTCAAAGAGTTATACAAGCCTGCCTATACACATCATTGAAGACATTCTTGTCTCCTAAAACTGTTTAATTATGACTTTAGTTGGTTCACTGAGGAGCCACAGCCCAGCATAAAATCAAGAACAAATGAAATGGAGTAACTACCTGGCTTTTGGAAATTACAGGCCATGTCTGTTTCCATATTTACCAGTTTATTTAAATTAAGTTGTCCCTCCACCAGCTTTATTAAGGTATAATTGACAAATAAATATTGTATATGTTTATGGTGTACAACCTGATGTTCTTACATATACATCATGAAATGATTATATTAAGCTAATAACATATTTATCACCTCACATACTTATCTTTTTTTTTGTGGTTGGAACATTTAAGATCTATTCTCTTAGCAATTTTCAAGTATACAAAACATTATCATTAACTATAGTCACCATGGTATACAACAAATCTCCAAAACTTATTTATTCTGTCTAATTGAAACTTTGTACCCTTTGACCAACATCTCCCCACCCCCACTCTACCACCCCACCACTCCCCAGCCCCTAGCGACCACCATTCTGCTCTCTGCCTCTATGAGTTTGACTTTTGTAGATTCCACATATAAATGAGATCGTGCAGTATTTATCTTTCTGTGCTTGGTTTATTTTACTCAGCATAATGTCTTCCAGGTTAATCCATGTTGTCACAGATGACAGGATTTCCTTCTTTTCAAAGGCTGAATAGTATTCCACTGTGTGCCTATACTACATTTTCTTTATTTATTCATCCATCAGTGGACACTTGGGATGATTCCATATCTTGGCTATTGTGAATAATGCAGCAATGAACATGATAGGTTAGATATCTCTTCAAGATGCTGATTTCAGTTCCTTTGGACATATACCCAGAAGTCTGCTCATAGGTGAAGGCACTACTCTGGATCATATGGTAGTTACATTTTTAATTTTTTGAGGAACCTCCACACTGGTTTTCATAATGGCTATGAGTTTTTGAAAGTTGAATTTAGTAAAGCAATCTGATAGCTTTGTTGATGGTTTTCCTGAGGCCTCAATTGAAACTGATTTGCATCTTTTGACTGCCAACTACTTATTTTGACTTCAGCTTTTAACAACAAACTAGCGTTTCTCTAAGGGTGTGTGGGGACTCCTGCATTAGAATCACCTAAGGAATTTTTTTTAATATCCTAGATATTGTCTGATGTCTGATAGTATTTCTCAGAAATACTATATTTTTAGCATGTTCTTTGTATGACATAAGACTGCTTAAGATCCACTCAAGGTTCTATTTCCAATTAAAATGTAGACAGTTGTAAAGGACTGTTATTCATTCCAAGGGAAAAAATATCTGTCTGTCTGTCTACTTTTTAAAGCCAGCGAACAATGAAAAGGAGGATATGTGAACTAAATTCCTAAGAATACTGGACAGAGGGGGGAAAAGTGATTGGAAAATTTAAAGACAAGTGAATAGAAATTATCTTAACAGAAGCACAGAGAAGAAAAACATTAAAAATAAAAATATTAATTTGGGGGGACAATATCAAATAGTCTAATACACATAGAATTGGAGTCCCAGAAAGCAAGGACAAAGAAAATTGGATAAAATAAATATTGAAAGGTATATAATCCTAGCATTTCGAGAGGGTAAGGTGAGCAGATTGCTTGTGTCCAGGAGTTTGAGACCATCCTGGGCAACATAGTGATACCTCATCTCTACAAAAAATAAAAAATTAGCCAGGCATGGTGGTGTGTGGTCTTAGCTACTCAGGGGGCTGAGGCAAGAGGATTACTTGAGCCTGGGAGGTCAAGGCTGCAGTGAGTTGTGGCAGAAACAAAACTCACTGTATTCTAACCTGGGACAGAACTGAGGCCCTGTCTCAAAAACAACAACAACAACAACAACAACAACAAAAAAGAAAAACAAAAGTCAAAGAAAAAAATACACTTTATATTTGGGAGAAAGAGGGGGTTTGGAATGTGGGAGGAGAGACATGGATGACAACCGACTTTTCATCAGAAATAATAGAATTCAGAAGAGAAGAGAGTAAAATCATATCATTAAAATGGTTTTTTTTTGTTTGTTTTTATTTATTTATTTTTTGAGATGGAGTCTCACCCTGTCGCCAGGCTGGAGTACAGTGGCACAATCTCAGCCACTGCAACTTCTGCCTCCTGGGTTCAAGCAATTCTCCTGCCTCAGCCTCCTGAGTAGCAGGGACTACAGACACACACCGCCATGCCAGCTAATTTTTTTTTTTTTTTGTATTTTAGTAGAGATAGGTTTCACCATGTTGCCCAGGTTGGTCTCAATCTCCTGAGATCAGGCAATCCATCCACCTCGGCTTCCCAAAGTGCTAGGATTACAAGCGTGAGCCATCGTGCCTGGCCAAGTGTTTTAAAAATACGTAACAATTATCAACCTAGAATTCTACACCCTGTGAAAATAAACTTCAGAATGAGGGGGAAATAAAGACACTTTTAGTGGAAAAAAGAAAAAAAGCTCAGAGAATGTGTTACCAACAGACCCAAACTACAAGAAATCGGCCATTTTGTTTATATGTTTATATCACTAAAATCTCTAGAGGTTTTTTCAGCTAAAGGGAAGTTATCCCAGATGGAAGCCAGATTTCAGATGGAATCTACAGGAAGGAATGAAAAGCACTAAAAAAGGTAAATATGTGGGTAAATATAAAAGACTAGTTTTTATTTTTTTAATTTTGAAAAGATGTTTGAGTGTTTAGATAAAAATAATAGCAAGTGTTGTGGGGTTTATAACACATGTAGAAGTGAAGAGCATAACAAAACAGCACAAAGGGATAAAGGCTGTAAATGGAATTATAGTGTTTTAAGTCATTATTCCGTCCATGAAGTGCTACAATATTTATTCAATGTAGACAATGATAAATTAAGGTTGCATATTGAAATCACTAGAGCCATCATTATTTAAAAAAAAAACCCAAAGAGACATAGGTAAGAAGCAATAAAGAAGATAAAAAGAATATGAAAATAATCTAAGAGAAGGCAGTCAAGAAGGAACAAAGAAACAAAGAACACATGGAAAACAAAGCAACACGATTCATAAATTCACACCATCAGAAATTACATCAATCAAATGTAAGAGATTAAACACTGAAATTAAAAAGTATAGATTTTTAGACTGGATTAAAAAGTGACAGCCATCAACATGCTATGTAAAAGACGTGTAATTTATTCTGATGTTTGGGGGGGGAATTTGTTCAAGTCTTTATCTTCACTTACTTTGTGTTCTTATTTTCTCTTTTCTGCTTGTTCTATCATTACTGAGAGAAGAGTATTGAAATCTCCAACGAAAACTCTTACTCTATTCTCCTTTCAGTTCTATCAGTTTTTGTTGTGTATATTTCAAAGCTCCATTATTAAGTACATACATATTAGGACTGTTATGTCTTCTTAATGAAATAACACCTTTATTATTATGAAATGTCCTCTTCATCTATGATCATATTCCTTGTTATTAACTCTACTTTGTGTCTACTCCAGCTTTCTCTTGATTATTGTTTGATTGGCATATGTGTCTCCATCTTTTATTTTAATCTATCTATATATTTAAAGTGGTTCCTTGTATAGACAGCATACACTGAATATTGGATATTGCTTTTTTTTTTTTTTTGAGATGGAGTCTTGCTCTGTCACCCAGGCTAGAGTGCAATGGTGAGATCTTGGCTCACTGCAGCCTCCACCTCCCAGGTTCAAGAGATTCTCCTGCTTCAGCCTCCTGGTATAGCTAAGATTACAGGTGCATGTCCTACCACGCCCAGCTAATTTTTGTATTTTTAGTAGAGATGGGGTTTTATCATGTTGGCCAGGCTGGTCTCAAAACTCCTGACCTCAAGTGATCTGCCCGCCTTGGCCTCCCAAAATGTTGGGATTACAGGCATGAGCCACTACACCCAGCCTTGATATTGTATTTTTAAAATTCTCTGACAATATCTGGCTTTTAATCACAGTGTTTAGACCACTTACAATGAACATATTTATATGGTTGAGTATACATTAATCATCTTGCTGTTTTCTATTTTCCCATCTGCTTTTTGTTTTCCATGCCTTTTTTGTTGTTGTTGTTGCTGTCCTAGCAGCCCGATTAATTTTTGACAAACTTTAAATTTTAGAATAATTTTAGATTTACAGAAAAGAAAATATAGTACAGAAAGTTCCTGAATTTTCCATTCTTGGTTTCTCTTATTAACATCTCACATTCATGGGGCATATTTATCAAAACTAAAAAATATTGATGTGTTCTTAATTACAGTCCTTAGTTAATTCAAATTTCTTTAGTTTTAACCAAGCATCTCTGTTCTGCCCCAGGATTTCATCCAGGATACAACGTTACATTTAGTTGTCATGTCTACTTAAGCTCCTCTTGGCTGTGACAGTTTCTCAGAATTTCCTTATTTTTGATGACCTTAATAGTTTTGAGAAATACTGGTCAGGTGTCAGGCATTTTACAGAATATTCTTCACTTTGAGTTTGTCTGGCATTTTTCTCATGGCTAGATAGGGGTTATGGGTTTTTGGAAGGAAGACCACTGAGATAAAGTACCATTCTCATGGCATCACCTGAAGGGTACCTAACTATCAAGTTGACGTATCACTATTGATATTAACTTGATCTTCTGATTGAGGTAGTGTTTATCAGACTTCTCCACTGTAAAGTTACTCTTTTCTGCCTTCTTTCCATCCTGGACTCTTTGGAAAGAAGTTATTATATGCAGCCTCCACTTAAGGGGTAAGAATATCTTCCACCTCCTTGATGGGGAAGTATCCACATAAATTATTTGGAATTCTTCTGCAAGGGAGATTTATCTCTTCTCCCCCATTTATTTATTCATACAATCATGTATTTCTGTTAGGTGGACTAACATTTATTTTATACTTTGGGTTATCAGCCAGTACTGCATTCTTTACTTTATTGCTCACATTGTTCAAGCTTTGGCCATTGGTAACCTTTTCGGTTGGCTCTTGCATCCCTTTGACATACCCCTATCTTTTTTTCCCCAGTGCTTCCTTACTTTCTGGCACTACAGTTTCCTTTTGTATGTTATTAGTGCAGCCCTAGAATCAGTCATTTCTCCAGTGATTCCTGGTTTCTTTTACTGGAGAATGGTATTAGAAACCAAGATCTGGGTGCTAGGGGTGCTCATTACTACTGGGATGTTGTGGTTTCTAGGCCCTTTTAGCTGACAGAGCAATAAAATGTATGTATCTATACACACTAATCCATGAATCGATACATATCTGCAAATATCTATTTGTAACCATCTGTAGCTATATTAAGCTAAATTCATGAGTTCATTCTGATGTCTCTAACTCTAACCCAGTACCACATGGATCATTCTAACCTTCCTCCCTTAAGAGCACTTCTTGTGAAATGTTATTTCCTGTCCTGGTCACTTGCTCCCTCTTTCCCCTACATCATCCTGAGAGGTGACAACATGCTAGCAGCCCTCACTCGCTCTCAGCACCTCCTTGGCCTTGGCGCCCACTCTGGCCACGCTTGAGGAGCCCTTCAGCCCACCGCTGCACTGTGGGAGCCCGTCTCTGGGCTGGCTGAGGCTGGAGCCAGCTCCCTCTGCTTGCAGGGAGGGGTGCAGGGAGAGGCACAGGCAGAAACCGGGACCAGTGCGAGTTCCAGGTCAGCACAGGCTCAGTGAGCCTGCACTCAGAGCAGCCAGCTGGCGCCGCTGGCCCCAGGCAGTGAGGGGCTTAGCACCCAGGCCGGCAGCTGCGGAGGCTGAGTCGGGTCCCCCAGCACTGCCGGCCCACCCACGCCACACTCAAATTCTTGCCCGGCCTCAGCCGCCTCCCCGTGGGGCAGGGCTCAAGACCTGCAGCCCACCATGCCCAAGCCCCCCCAGAGTGGGTTCCTGCAGGGCCTGAGCCTCCCCGACGGGCACCGCCCCCTGCTCTGCCACGCCCAGTCCCATCAACCGCCCGAGGGCTAAGGAGTGGGGGTGCGTGGTGTGGGACTGGCAGGCAGCTCCACCTGCGGCCCCAGCATGGGATCTACTAGGGGAAGCCAGCTGGGCTCCTGAGTCAGGTGGGGACTTGGAGAACTTTTATGTCTAGCTAAAGGATTGTAAATGCACCAATCAGCACTCTGTGTCTAGCTCAAGGTTTGTAAACGCACCAATCAGCACCCTGTGTCTAGCTCAAGGTTTGTAAACACACCAATCAGTGCTCTGTGTCTAGCTAATCTAGTGGGGACTTGGAGAACTTTTACCTCTAGCTAGAGGATTGTAAATACACCAATCAGCACTCTGTGTCTACCTCAGGGATTGTAAACGCACCAATCAGCACCCTGTCAAAATGGACCAATCAGCTCTCTGTAAAATGGGCCAATCAGCAGGATGTGGGTGGGGTCAGATAAGGGAATAAAAGCAGGCTGCCCCAGCTAGCAGTGGCAACCTGCTTGGGTCCCCTTCCACACTGTGGAAGCTTTATTCTTTCGCTCTTTGCAATAAATCTTGCTGCTGCTCACTCTTTGGGTCCACACTGTCTTTATGAGCTGTAACACTCACCACGAAGGTCTGCAGCTTCACTGCTGAGGCCAGTGAGACCACGAACCCACCAGGAGGAATGAACAACTCCAGACGGCAGGAACGAACAACTCCAGACAGGCCGCCTTAAGAGCTGTAACACTCACTGCCAAGGTCTGCAGCTTCACTCCTGAAGCCAGCGAGACCACGAACCCACCAGAAGGAAGAAACTCCGAACACATCTGAACATCGGAAGGAACAAACTCCAGACACACCATCTTTAAGAATTGTAACACTCACCGCGAGGGTCCGCGGCTTTATTCTTGAAGTCAGTGAGACCAAGAACCCACCAATTCTGGACACAATCCCACCTAGAAATAGTCTTTATAAGTCCTCCATTTCTGAGCCAATATTGTACATTTGCTCAATAAAGTCACTCTCCAGCTGTGAAGTCTCTGCTTAAAAATTGTGTTAGAATGTGGAAGATCTGCAATGAGAAGCATAGGGTGGCTGCTGTGTTGACTTCTGGCTCTACTATCTGTCTATAAAGTGAGTCTTAACAGGCATTTAGCTGCTCCACATGTCAGTTTCTCCACCTGTAAAAGGGGCATATAGTTGACCTGTTCTCTCATTAAGTTTTTGTGGGAATCAAATATATTATGGGAATAAAAATAAGTTTGTAAATAAAAAGCACTGAGAATAGGTAAGGAATTATAGTGACCTTTGGCCAAGTTGTTCCTAATCTCGTGCCTGATGTTGTGAGGAAAGAATAAACAATGTCTCATTTCATCCTCAAAATGAGGTGCCTTTTATTATTCCCATTTTACAAGTGAGGAAACTGAGGCTTATAGAAGTCAAAAACTTGGTAAGTGGTAGCAATGATAATGAACAGTCAACAATTCCTGAGGACTTACTATGGGCCTGGCACTGTTCTAAGCACTTTACATGTGTTGATTCATTTAATTCTGACAACAACCCGATGAAGCAGGTTTCTATTATCCCCATTTTACAGAAGAGGAAATTGAGGCACAAAAAGGCTGGGCATGGTGGCTCATGCCTGTAAATCCCAACAATTTGGGAGGCTGAGGCAGGTTGATCACTTTAGCCAAGGAGTTCAAGATCAGCCTGGGCAATGTGGCAAAACCCCATCTCTAGAAAAAAAAAAAATACAGAAAATTAGCCAAGTGTGGTGGTGCATGCCTGTAGTCCCAGCTACTTGGGATGCTGAGGTGGAAGAATCACCTGAGTCTGGGAGGTCGAGGTTGCAATGAGCTGAGATCACACCACTGCACTACAGCCTGGGCAACAGAGTGAGACCCTGTCTCAAAACAAACAAACAAACAACAAAAAAAAAGATTCTACAGCTAGTAAATAATATAGTTGGCACTGTAACCCAGATCTCTCTCTCTCTCTTTCTGGGTCTTTTTAAACTATTAAACTGCCCACACCATGACTCATTCATTTGACAGATATTTATTGAGAATGTACGGTGTGTTATTCATTGGTCTAATCACTGCAGATCCAGTAGTGAATAAGAAAAAAAAATCCTGCTGTCATAATGTTTATATTAACAAATATAAAGGTAGGGCATGATAGCATGCACCTGTAATACTGGCTACTGAGGAGGCTGAAGTGGGAGGATCCCATGAGGCCAAGAGTTGGAGACTGCTGTGAGCTGTAATTGTGCTACTGCACTCCAGTCTGGGCAACAGAACGAAACCCCGTATCTTAAAAAATAAAAATAAAAAGGCTGGGCACAGTGGCCCACACCTATGATCCCAGCACTTGGAGAGTCTGGAAGATTGCTTGAGGCCAGGAGTTCAAGACCAGCCTGGGCAACATGGCAAGACCCCACTGTGGTCCCAGCTACTCGGGAGGCTGAGGCAGGAGGATTGCTTGAGCCCAGGAAGTCAAGGCTGCAGTGAGCCGAGATGGTTCCACTGCACTCCAGCCTGGGCAACAGAGCGAGACCTTATCTCAAGGAAAAAATAAAACCAACCAACTAAACAAAAACAAAAATAAGGCAATAATGCTATTGCTCTTGCCTTAACTTGGAAAACATGTGTCTCTGCTTAGAGTAGCCTCTTTCATTTATGATCACTTAAGATTTTGTTTCTTCTTTTAAGGGGTTATGCCAGCAGTAATCTGTGGAGTGCAGTATTGCTCTCACTTGATTTGCTGGTTGTTTTATCCCAGATGTTGGAAAAAGGTGACTGAAGGTAGGCACGTCCTCCTCAAGAGCTGGGGTTAACCTATTCACAATTATACATTCCTTTCTTACTTTTCTAGTACCTCTCAGTCTTTTCAACCTCTGCTGTCCTCACTGGCAGCTGGTTCCAGCACCTCCTCATTGAGAAGAATCAGTACTCCCTAATGAACATACACATGTCCAGGCAAGGCTGGGGACAAACAGACCACAAAACTCTGTTTTGAATGGATGCGATGCTCAGAGCTGCTGCAGGATGAAGCCCACAAAGAGAAGAGGACAAATCCAGAAGCCACAGAGAAGTGGAACCAGCAGCCTCGTGTGCCTTGGGTGGAGCACGGCTACTTAAGCATTTGTTACACAAGATAATAAATCTCCTCTTGGCTTAACCAATCTTGAGTTGGATCTGCGGTTACTTGCAGCTAAAAGCATCCTCACTGATATAGCATTCCAAAGGCCCCGTTGTTCTTAAGAACACGTGTGCCTGGGAATCTCTGCTATAAACTATTCCATTTCCAAGAAGGATTCTTCTACAAGCCAATGAAATTCTCAGTCTTTGTGGTCGAATGCCCTCTGTCTGCCCTCTTCTTTTTCTTAGCTTTATTTCCTTAAGGGACTACTCAAAGACACTTGGTATGCTGAAATAACTCTAGCATTACCAAAAGCATTTAGTAAAGCTATGTGATGCTGATTGGAGACACTTAAAGAGAAAACAATGCTTTGAATTAAAGCATGTTTTCTAGTGTCGATGAATAACACATAAATAGGACCCACTTAGCCGCCTATCCCCACTGTGTTATTCATTGTCCGGCTGCTTTGGTGAGTGCCAAAATGCTTCTGGGAGCTTTCTGAGCACTTCTTTCCTTTCCATTCCTTTCCTTGATTACATTCAAAAGATCTAAAAACAAACAAGCATGTTAATTACTAAGGGTTATTATTTTCTTCAAAGCCTCGAAGCTCTAAAGAATCAACACAATTTATTTTCTGAATTCACTCACCACAGTTTCAAACCAGCCAACGTGGAGACAATCTTCAGTACTTGGTGAAAATGCGCTTTCACTGTAAGCTTCAGTGCCCTGGAGCAGTGCTGTGAGATCGTTCTATGAGCTCTAGGCAGCAATTAAGTCTATTTCAAAAGATGTGCAGGTAAGATTGCTTAGGAGTAGGAAGTCTAGTCCATTCCAAAAATAATATAATGTTGAAATTTTCCTTGCTTACCCCAGGACGAAAATGTTCTCTGCTTTGTCAATTCTATAAATTATATTTTTCATTTTTGGAATGGTAGGTCCAGAAAGTACAGAAAATAATAAAAACAATATCCATATAGTAGCCATAATGATTTAACAAATGCTAACATTTGGCCATATTTGCATCATATAAAATTCATGATGGATATCACTATTTGACTCATAAAATGAATTGTTCCATTAAACTAGTCCCCTTTCCATTTTTCTCTTTAAGGGACATTTATAATTAAACCTTTAAATTCTGAGCCTTTTGCAACCATGATTTCAGAATAGAAGAGTAGGGGCCAGGAATAGACCATAAATGCTCCAAATGGGACTTCAACAGGCCTTCATTGCTACCTGGAGTTGGGTCATGGCTGGTGAGAGTCTATGTGGGACATTCACATGGGACGGTTAGAAGACATAAATGTTCTGTGAGCACCAAAGTTGTTAGATCTGAACATCTCGAGCTTCACGGAGATTAAAATTCTAAAGTTACTCATGTCTGTGTTTCGTTGATTTCATTCAATGCACGCATATTCTGACATTTCATTTTACAATGATCTTCATTTTATTTTGATTTTTACTATTTTACAAATTGACATCAACTCTTCATTAAAAAAACCTTTTTTATAACAAAAAAGATAAGCTTTTTCCATAATAATAAAAAGTTGGAATATAGGCCGGGCACGCTGGCTCACGCCTATAATCCCAGCACTTTGGGAGGCCAAGGCGGGTGGATCACCTGAGTTCAGGAGTCTGAGACCAGCCTGGCCACCACAGCGAAATCTCGTCTCTCCAAAAAAAAAAAAAAACAAACAAAAATTAGCCAGGCATGGTGGCGCATGTCTGTAGTCCCAGCTACTTCGGAGGCTGAGGCAGGAGGATCACTTGAACCTGGGAGGTAGAGGTTGCAGTGAGCTGAGATTGCACCACTGCCCTCCAGCCTGGGTGACAGAGCAAGACTCCATATCAAAAAAACAACAAAAAAAGTTGGAATATATACAACGGGTGAGGCTATCCAAAACCTACCCCACAAAGTAAGAAAAATTTCAACAATTAACAAAGACTCATTTTTCAAAGGCCTATTAATCATAGATTAATTAAACAATTAAGAAAACCCCATTGTCTCTGCCCAAAATCTCCTTAAGCTGATAAGCAACTTCAGCAAAGTCTCAGGATACAAAATCAATGTACAAAAATCACAAGCATTCTTGTACACCAATCACAGACAAACAGAGAACCAAATCATGAGTGAACTCCCATTCACAATTGCTTCAAAGAGAATAAAATACCTAGGAATCCAACTTACAAGGGACGTGAAGGACCTCTTCAAGGAGAACTACAAACCACTGCTCAATGAAATAAAAGAGGATACAAACAAATGGAAGAACATTCCATGCTCATGGGTTGGAAGAATCAATATCGTGAAAATGGCCATATTGCCCAAGGTAATTTATAGATTCAATGCTATCCCCATCAAGCTACCAATGACTTTCTTCACAGAATTGGAAAAAACTACTTTAAAGTTCATATGGAACCAAAAAAGAGCCCGCATCGCCAAGTCAATCCTAAGCCAAAAGAACCAAGCTGGAGGCATCATGCTACCTGACTTCAAACTATACTACAAGGCTACAGTAACCAAAACAGCATGGTACTGGTACCACAACAGAGACACAGATCAATGGATCAGAACAGAGCCCTCAGAAATAATACCGCATATCTACAACTATCTGATCTTTGACAAACCTGACAAAAACAAGCAATGGGAAAAGGATTCCCTATTTAATAAATGGTGCTGGGAAAACTGGCTGGCCATATGTAGAAAGCTGAAACTGGATCCCTTCCTTACACCTCATACAAAAATTAATTCAAGATGGATTAAAGACATACATGTTAGACCTAAAACCATAAAAACCCTAGAAGAAAACCTAGGCAATACCATTCAGGACATAGGCATGGGCAAGGTCTTCATGTCTGAAACACCAAAAGCAATGGCAACAAAAGCCAAAATCGACAAATGGGATCTCATTAAACTAAAGAGCTTCTGCACAGCAAAAGAAACTACCATCAGAGTGAACAGGCAACCTACAAAATGGGATAAAATTTTCACAACCTACTCATCTGACAAAGGGCTAGTATCCAGAATCTACAATGAACTCAAACAAATTTACAAGAAAAAAACAACCCCATCAAAAAGTGGGCAAAGGACATGAGCAGACACTTCTCAAAAGAAGACGTTTATGCAGCCAAAAAACACATGAAGAAATGCTTATCATCACTGGCCATCAGAGAAATGCAAATCAAAACCACAATGAGGTACCATTTCACACCAGTTAGAATGGCAATCATTAAAAAGTCAGGAACCAACAGGTGCTGGAGAGGATGTGGAGAAATAGGAACACTTTTACACTGTTGGTGGGACTGTAAACTAGTTCAACCATTGTGGAAGTCAGTGTGGCGATTCCTCAGGGATCTAGAACTAGAAATACCATTTGACCCAGCCATCCCATCACTGGGTATATACCCAAAGGACTATAAATCATGCTGCTATAAAGACACATGCACACGTATGTTTATTGCGGCACTACTCACAATAGCAAAGACTTGGAACCAACCCAAATGTCCAACAACGATAGACTGGATTAAGAAAATGTGGCACATATACACCATGGAATACTATGCAGCCATAAAAAATGATGAGTTCATGTCCTTTGTAGGGACATGGATGAAACTGGAAACCATCATTCTCAGTAAACTATCGCAAGGACAAAAAACCAAACACCGCATGTTCTCACTCATAGGTGGGAATTGAACAATGAGAACACATGGACACAGGAAGGGGAACATCACACTGTTGTGGGGTGGGGGGAGGGGGGAGGGACTGTTGTGGGGCGGGGGGAGGGGGGAGGGACAGCATTAGGAGATATACCTAATGCTAGATGACGAGTTAATGGGTGCAGCACACCAACATGGCACATGGATACATATGTAATAAACCTGCATATTGTACACATGTACCCTAAAACTCAAAGTATAATAATAATAATAAAAAAACAATTATCACTTAAAAGGTACCTACAGAATTTTCACCTCAATCTTTTATCGCAAAAACAGCGGAAATCTGTAGTCCAGAGACCTTCTTAAATAATGAGCCACTGATAAACACAATACATATATATACTTCATATAACATTTCTTTCATGTTTTAAATTTTTTTCAAGCATTATACAATAATGAATATGCAACAGGCTTTCAATGTTATTTACAAGATTTCATTCCAGTAGGAGTTTTCACATGACTTTGAAAGTAATTGTTAAAATTGAGAACTTTTCTGTATTTTCCATACTACTCGGGATCCAGTCAGGTGTGATTCTCCTGTTTATAGGGTCCATCTTGTGTGCATGATCATGCATCTATGAAAGGATATGGGAAAAACAAAGGCATTCCCACATCTCATACATTCATAGAGCTTCTCTCCAGAATGAGATATTTTAAATCAGTAAATGCAACTAAAAGAACTAAATGGGCCAGGCGTGGTGGCTCATGCCTGTAATCCCAGCACTTCGGGAGGTGGAGATGGGTGGATTACCTGAGGTCAGGAGTTCGAGACCAGCCTGACCAATGTGGTGAAACTCCATCTCTAATAAAAATATAAAAATTATCCAGGCATGGCGGTATGTGCCTGTAGTCCCAGCTACTCGGGAGGCTGAGACAGGAGAATTGCTTGAACCCAGGAAGCAGGGGTTGCAGTGAGCTGAGATCACGCCACTGTACTCCAGCCTGGGTGAGAGAGCGAGACTCCGTTTCAAAAAAACAAAAACAAACAAACAAAAGAACTAAATGCCTGACCACAGTTCTTATACCGTAAGGCTTTTCTTCAGTGTGAGTCCTTTCACTTTTTCCAATCATGTTTCTTACAGTTATAGGTTTTCTTTCTCCAGTTTGATTGCTTTCATATCTTTGAGGAAAACTGGGAAAATTAAATATTTTCCCATATTTCTTACATTTATAGTTTTTCTCCACTATGAGTTCTTTCATGTTTGCAATGGTAACTGGAACAGCCTAAAGCTTTACCACAATTTTTTTTATACTTTAAGTTCTAGGGTACATAGGCACAACGTGCAGGTTTGTTACATATGTATACATGTGCCATGTTGGTGTGCTGCACCCACAAATTGTCATTTACATTAGGTATTTCTCCTAATGCTATCCCTCCCCCCTCCCCCAACCCACGACAGGCCCCAGTGTGTGATGTTCCCCAACCTGTGTCCATGTGTTCTGATTGTTCAGTTCCCATCTATGAGTGAGAACATGCGGTGTTTGGTTTCCTGTCCTTGCGATAGTTTGCTCAGAATGATGGTTTCCGGCTTCATCCATGTCCCTACAAAGGACATGAGCTCATCCTTTTTTATGGCTGCATAGTATTCCATGGTGTATATGTGCCACATTTTCTTAATCCAGCCTATCATTGACGGACATTTGGGTTGGTTCCAAGTCTTTGCTATTGTGAATAGTGCCACAATAAACATACGTGTGCATGTGGTTTTATAGCAGCATGATTTATAATCCTTTGGGTATATATCCAGTAATGGGATAGCTGGGTCAAATGGTATTTATAGTTTTAAATCCTTGAGGAATCACCACACTGTCTTCCACAATGGTTGAACTAGTTTACAGTCCCACCAACAGTGTAAAAGTGTTCCTATTTTTCCACATCCTCTCCAGCACCTGTTGGTTCCTGACTTTTTAATGATGGCCATTCTAACTGGTGTGAGATGGTATCTCATTGTGGTTTTGATTTGCATTTCTCTGATGGCCAGTGAGTTTTTCTCCAGGATGATTTGGATCTTCATTTTCAATGATATTTATACACAATTTGAATTGCAGAAATTTAAAATGAAACTATCTCTTCTCCTACATAATTAACCCACACAGTCACATCTAATCATTGCAGGGCTTAAACGACTTTTTCCAAATATGAACATAATAAAGTCCCCACAGCTCCCATGCCAGCCATATAGTCCTGTTGAAAATGTTTTAGGGCATTTATAGATTTTTGTTGCTTTTCCCTGGTTTACAATCATCCTAGAATAAAAGCAAAGTTCAAAAATGGGTAAAGTACAATATGTTGACAGATACAGGCATTCCTAACAAGAACTGATCTCTGTAATAGTCTACATGCCTAGCCAGAAGAATGCAAACCAACAATTGCTTATTGATCCCAGCAAAATCATGCACCTTTCTCTCTTTGGGCATACATATTGTATCTTGGAGAAGCTTGAAAAATCAGAAATCAAGTTCTGGAAATAGATAATGGTGATGGTTAAACAATATCATGAAAGCACTTAATGCCAGTGAGTTGTACAGTTAAAAGTGGCGAAAATGGTAAATGTTAGGTATATTTTACCACAATAAAAATTCTTTAGATTAGAAACATTAAAATATCTAAAGAATAGTTGAATAGTAGGTCAAGTGAAATTTAAAAAAGCACTAACCATTTATCATGGCTTTTGGGCAAACGGCACTTTCAGAGTTGACAAGGTCAAGTTTCCAAGTACCATGGGTAGTTCTATTTCTCAGACACTCTGTGGACTGAGGCTGCCTCATGCTTTTTGCTTTCTCCACCAGGAAAAGAGCAAGCTATCTGATGATTAAAACAGTCAGTGATTCCAAATTTACAATATGGTTTTCCTCTGCCTCTAGACAGGACCCTCTCTGCTATCTTCTCCTGTCTAGCCATCTCCTGTCAGTCATCTGGTCTCCTAAGTCCACATGGCATTATTTGATATTAAGAAATACAATTTTAATCTGTGTTAATTCATCCTTGTTTACTTTGAAATGCTTTTTCCTACTGGCATATTGTGTAGATTGGGTAACTGTGGAAAAGCCTTAATAAACTGTATGTGGATTTTGTTAAACATTTAGCATCTGTTTTCCAAAAGCCACTAGTGAAGGACTCAGAAAAGCCAATAAGGTGACCAGTTCATTTTATGACAGGGTCCTGTCACCTAAGAACTGTGTGCCGTATGTGCCCCAGAAATAGCTGACTCTAACCAAATAGAAAGACAAGCCATCCGCATTTCTCCTTGCCATGGCCTTAGTTTACAACCAGCCAATATATGATGAAAGTTTATGCTCCTTTTCCACATAAGTTATTTTTCCAACTAAAAATTGTTCCCAGCTGTTCTGACCCAGATGTGTTGGCAGCCCATGCTGTGAGGGCCTTTTTACAGGTGATGAAGTCCTCAGACAATAAAGTTTACAGGATTTGTATACAGCTGGTCTCCAATACAACTTTGGACCTATGACACCCTTTCCCCCACCAGAAAAAAGCAGCGGTTTCCTGACACTTCACTCGGGGCACAGTTCAAAGGGGATTCCAGTGCTGTAGGCCCAAACTTATGTAGGCCCTGGACTTAGCAAGCAAAAGTAAGATAAATTACCCAGTTTTCCTCTTCCCCTGGAGAATTCAGCCTGCTGTAACTGAAAATAGCTCCAGCAAGAAAATGACCAGAAATTGTCCCTGGGATTTGGCTTCCAGGAGGTTAGCTGTGATATCTGAACGCGCCCACTGAGTTGCCATCCGTCTTTTAGCTTCACATTGTCTCATTTTTGACTGCAGCCTCACCCTTTCCTTTACATTTAAATGAAAGGTCATTTTTATTACGTAGAGGTTGTTTGTAAAATTAGTGCAAGATGATGTTTCATCAGGAAGTTGTAGGATAAGCGGAGCAATGGATCACAATTGAGCTGACTGTACATCCAGGTTTTCTCAAGACAGTCCCAGGCAGTTGACGTCTATCAGGCACTTCATTTTTAGAAAAACATTAATAACAGTGGAATTCGACAAGCTGGGAAGGATTTAGTAGCCCTCTCCTTGGCATTCTCAGTTGCCACCAGTCTTGAACAACAGTGATGAGACCTGTGCAGTAAACTGAGTTCTCACTTTAACTCCTGACAAAAATCTAAGGATGACCAGCTATAATACCCTTCTCTCTTTCTCAACCACTCCCTGATAAGGTGCAATTAACATGGTCTCTGAAAGACAGCTGGATAAATTATAGTGTGTCCAGTTACAAGTTTCCAGGGCCTCAGTGGCGTTGGGAGATGTACTGACCCTGCTATCAGCCACCTCTCACTAGTGCCTGCTCTAGCCTGGGAGGTCCACGAAGCTGCCTGGCCACATGTCAGCAGGGTCAGTGGGAAATGTGAGGAAGTATAGTTTAGGTGAAGTGAAGTATGTGCAGGAAATGGAGGCTGAGTACCCCATTACAGAGCACAGAAACCGTAATTCGCATGTTCTTGTGTACAGTGGTTTTGTCACTTACTTTAAAATTTATCTACAACCTTTATTTATTGCATTGTTTGGTAACATACCTTTCTTTTGCAATAAACCCCTTGGCAGCAATCAATCAGCTTGAAAAAGTCAAAGTACATTTTTAGTGAAAAATCAAAATATTAGGCTGTAGATGAATGTGTAACTTGCATAAAATATTTGTTGATATCTAGCATCCACTGCTGGGATGTCATAATGATAACACTGGCCACCTAAAAACCAGAAAACACGAATTTTCTGAAGAAGCATCAGAATTTACTTCAAAAGTCAGTAGCTACCTTAAGTAGATCATGCCCAAAGATTATTATAACACACATAGCTGCATGAGGTGTGCTTTTATATTATTCTGCGAAGCTTAATTATTCACATAGATGCAATAACTGTTCTAAAATAATTTCATTCATTTTCCACTCCCAATTTTCTGGTGCATGCCTGAAAAATTAAGTATTAGCTACAAATAAGTCTCCTTTAGCAGAATGAGAACTGTGTAAACAGTGACATGACACCAGTTTTATTTCAATTTGATTGAATATATTTATGTTATAAATATGTAACATAATGTTTTGAAGTGATATATGAAGTGATTACTACAGTCAAGTCAATTAATATGTCTATCATCTCACAGTCATCCTTCTTTGTGTGTGTGGTAAGAGCATGTAAAATCTACTCATAGAAAATTTCCAGTATGTAGTACAATATTATTAGCTACAATCATTATGATGTACTTCCAGTCTCTAGGTTTATTCATCCTATTAACACATAACTGCAACTCTGTGCCCTTTGATCTACAGCTCTCCATTCTGCACCCCCTGTGCCCACTTCACCTCTAGTAACTGTCAATCTACTCTGTTTCTATGTATTCAACTTTTAAAAAATATTCCATGTATAAAAGAGATCATGCACATTTTTCTTTCTGTGTCTGCCTTATTTCACTTAGCATCCATGCTGTCATCAATGGAAAGATCTTTTTTAAAGCCGAATAATATTGCATTGTATTGATCTATATAGAGAGATACAGATACCACAGTTTCTTTATCCATTCCTCCATTGGATAGACATTTGGGTTGACTCCATATCTTGGCTATTCTGAATAATGCTGCAATGAACAAGGGAGTGCAGATATCTCGATGAGGTGTTGACTTCATTTCTTTGGTTATTTGTGTGTTTTGTTGGTTGGTTGTTTTTTTTTTTTTTTTTTTTTTTTTTTTTTGAGACGGAATTTCACTCTGTCACCCAGGCTGGAGTCCAGTGGCACAATCTCAGCTCACTGCAACCTCCGTCTCCTCGGTTCAAGCGATTCTCCTGCCAAAGCCTCCTAAGTAGCTGGAATTACAGGCGTACACCACCACGCCTGGCTAATTTTTGTATTTTTAGTAGACGGGGGTTTCACCATGTTGGCCGGGCTGGTCTTGAACTTCTGACCTCCAGTGATCTGCCCGCCTCAGCCTCCCAAAGTGCTGGGATTATAGGTGTGAGCCATTGCACCCGGCCTGACTTCATCTCTTTGGATAAATACCTGGCAGAGGGATTGCTGGGCCATATGATAGACCTATTTTTAATTTTTTGCAGCACCTCCATGCTGTTTTCAGTAATGACTGCACTAATTTATATTCCCACCAATAGTGTACAAGGGTTCCCTTTCCTCCACACCCTCACCAATACACATTATCTTATCTTTTTAATTATAGCCATGCCAACAGGTATGACACCAGTTTATATCAGGGTCATCAGCTGCTTCCAATGAGAAATCAGTCCATTGTAATAATAGTTCTTTTAAAAAATGAATGTATTAAATAAAATTAAAATTTTGGAAAGTTCAGTCTGTTTTTACCTTTGGGTAAAAAATCTGTCATCATTCTGACTGCTATTATAAATCCAGTTTCAAAGTTTCATCATTGAAGAGAAAGTTTGCTGTTGAGGTAATAAGTTTTAGTGGCCAGAATCCTGGGGGAAACAGTATTCTTACTAAATCAAGAGCCTGTGGAGCAGAAATGTACTTGGACTGCGGTGGAATGTGTATAATTAACACATTGTACAAACAAGCTGTGGTGGCCTGCCAATGGAAATGAAAGCTGAATTGTCAAATTTTTACACACACACACACACACACACACACACGGATCACAAAATTCTCCCTGCTGCCTAACCATTGACTTAGAAATAGCAAAGCCTTTATGATAAACTACTTTATTAAAATCACCCTAAATGTTCTACAATGCTCCGAATTTTGGTTGCATTTTGTTCAAAATAATTTGGAAGTTTTTAACCCTTTCACCGTTTGCCCCGAGAATACTTGCCGGCAGCGCTTGCAGCTGCAGCATTTACCCTGAGATAACTTTGCCATGAAATATCTTGCTTTTATTATTACTTTCGCATTGCTCGAGTATATCGACTTTGGAAACAAAAGATATCATTTTATTTACAGCATCCGATTTTAGTAGTGGTATTTCCATTTACAAAATGTAGTAATTCTCGATCACTGAAAATGTCAAATCTTAGAAAATGTAGCACTCCTATGCCTGATGTTAACATCGTTCTCAAACAGTTATTGGCCAAAGAGTCATTTGATGAATCTGATTTTTCCGAGATAGGCAATTCTGATGTTAGTTCTGTTTAGAAGTAACTCCAAGAGCCAGTTTTTATATTTTATTTTCACATTGAATATCAGTCAGATTTGCTTTAGCCTCAAAGAGTGTGTTTATGTAAAATTAAATGAGCACTGGCAGCAAGCTGCACTTTTTTTTTTCTAAACGGGAATTAATGTATTGAGCAAATGGGTTCTTTTTAAACCTTCAGCTTTTGAGCTTGAAAATTTTAGAGAATTACAATTACTGAAAACCAAATTGGCAAATAGGCAGAATCGGCTACATAATTGGCAGGACCTAGAGTAAAACTGAAATTGTAGGATCCCTTGGTCAAAAATTAAGAATTGGCTGGTGTGGTGGCTCACATCTGTAATCTCAGCCCTTTGGGAGGCCGAGGAGGGTGGATCACTTGAGGTGAGGAGTTCGAGACCAGCCTGGCCAACACGGTGAAACCCCATCTCTACTAAAAATTCAAAAATTAGCCGGGTGTTGTGGTAGGCACCTGTAGTCCCAGCTACTTGGGAGGCTGGGGCAGGAGAATCACTTGTACCTGGGAGGCAGAGGTTGCAGTGAGCTGAGATCACGCCACTGTACTCCAGCCTGGGTGACAGAGAGATACTCTGTCTCCTAAATAAATAAAATTAAGAATTTCAAGATGGTGGCAGCAGAACATGAAACCCATTGCGGGGTCATTCTAAGCACTGGGTTCCGTGTGACTGCGCGGTTCATAAGCCCATCAAGCCAGCTCTGCAAAGGAAGACACTGGAATGTACCCCTCAAAGCTAGCAGGGGAGGAGGGTTAATGACAGCTCTAATAAAGTACAAAATTTGGAAATGCTATAATTGTGCACTGGACTATCTCACTTGTGAGAAGAATATTTTGATGGAGCCTCTATTTTTATTTGGATTTAGATTCTGTCCCAGAATAGAATGTAATTGAGAAGGTTTACAAGTTTGAACCACCTAAATTTGGTGAACCATTCAAAAGAATCATAAATAGAGACAACCTATTTGACAAGTTGTATCAATGAAAGGCTCTCTGAATAGAGGTCAAAAGTACCTACGAGAATATTTAAGTTAGATTAGTCACACGTTTAATTTTTTTTTTTTTTTTTGAGACAGAGTCTTGCTCTGTCACCCAGTCTGGAGTGCAGTGGCGCTATCTCGGCTCACTGCAAGCTCCGCCTCCCGAGTTCACGCCATTCTCCTGCCTCAGCCTCCTGAGTAGCTGGGACTACAGGCGCCCGGCTAATTTTTTTGTATTTTTAATAGAGACAGGGTTTCACCGTGTTAGCTAGGATGGTCTCTATCTCCTGACCTCGTGATCCGCCCGCCTCGGCCTCCCAAAGTGCTGGGATTACAGGCGTGAGCCACCGTGCTTGGCCACACATTTAATATTTTTAAAAATTAGAATTGAGAATGGTCTTTATTTAGCAGAATAGTTTTCAACTTACAAGGTACCATCACTTCTATAGAGAAATTTTTTCAATTAAATATATTGTGGTTTTATATATAAGGAAGAATCAATTGCAAGTATTCAAAGTTTTTAAGCCCCAAATGCAGATAATTTTATGAAAAAAAGTTAGAAATAATAAAACTACTAAAAAATACACTCTGCAGAAAAATACCATGACAGATAGACCAAGAAATTAAAATATGTAAAATGTATCGAGTTATTATTTTAAATTTTCAGGCAACATAAATTTTCAAATTTGCTTTAATGAACACAAATATATGCCATTTTCTTTTTAAAAAATAATTTTGGCTGGGTGCGGTGGCTCATGCCTGTAATCCTAGCAGTCTGGGAGGCAGAGGCAGGAGGATCAGCTGAGCTAAGGAGTTCAAGACCAGCCTGGCCAACATAGTGAAACCCTGTCTCTACTAAAAATACAAAAATTAGCTGGGCTTGGTGGCGAGCACCTGTAGTCCCAGCTACTTGGGCGGCTGAGGCAGGAGAAGCACTTGAACCTGGGAGGCGGAGGTTACAGTGAGCCAAGATGGCGCCATCACACTCCAGCCTGGGCGACAGAGCAAGACTCTGTCTCAAAAATAATAATAATAATAATAATAATTTCAACTTTTATTGTAGATTAAGGGTTACATGTGAAGGTTTGTTACATGGATATACCGTGTGACACTGAGGTCTGGGGCACAAATTATCCTGTCACCCATGTAGTGAGGGTAGTACCCAATAGGTAGTTTTTTAGCCCTTGCTCCCTCCCCATCTCTCCCCTCTAAAAGTCTCCAGTGTCTATTTTTCCCATCTTTACGTCCATATGTACCCAATATTTGGCTCGCACTTATAAGTGGGAACATGCAGAATTTGATTTTCTGTTTCTGCGTTAATTCACTCAGGATGATGGTGTCCAGCTTCATCTATGTTGCTGCAAAGGACATGATTTCATTCTTTTTTTGTGGCTATGTAGTATTCCATGGTATATAGGTACCACATTTTCTTTATCCACCCACTGTTGATGGGCACATAGATTAATTCCATGTCTTTGCTACTGAATAGTGCTGTGATTAACATATGAGTATATGTGTCTTTTTTGTGGAATGATTTATTTTCCTTTGGATATATGCCCAGTAATGGGATTACTGGGTTGAATGGTAGTTCTGTTTTTAGTTCTTTGAGAAATCTCCAAACTGCTTTCCACGGTGCCTGAACTAATTTACATTCCCACCAACAGTGTATAAGCATTTTCTTTCCCTACCAGCCTTGTCAGCATCTGTTATTTTTTGTCTTTCTTTTTTTTAATTTTTAATTTCTTTTTTTCTTTTGAGATGGAGTTTCACTCGTCACCCAGGCTGGAGTGCAATGACGCAATCTCAGCTCACTACAACCTCCGCCTCCTGGGTTGAAGCAATTCTCCTGCCTCGGTCTCCTTAGTAGCTGGAATTACAGGCGTGTACCACCATGCCAGGCTAATTTTTGTATTTTTAGTAGAGACAGGGTTTCACCATGTTGGCCAGACTGGTCTTGAACTCCTGACCTCAGGTGATCCACCTACCTTGGCCTCCCAAAGTGCTGGCATTACAGGCATGAGCCACCATGCCGGGCCCTATTTTTTGTCTTTTTAGTAATAGCCATTCTGATGGTGTGAGATGGTATCTCATTGAGGTTTTGATTTGCATTTCTCTAATGATTAGTGATGAACTATTTTGTGTTTGTTGTCCACTTGTCTGTCTTCTTTTGAGAAGTGTCTGTTCATGTCCTTTGCCCACTATTTAATGGGGTTGTTTTTTGCTTTAAGTTCCTTATAAATTCTGGATATTAGACCTTTGTTGGATGCATAGTTGGCAAATACTTTCTCCAATTCTGTGGGTTGTCTGTTTACGCTGTTGATGGTTTCTTTTGCTGCGTAAAACCTCTTTCATTTAATTAGTTTCCTCTTATCAATTTTTGTTTTTGTTGCAATTGTTGTTGAGGACTTAATCATAAATTCTTTGCCAAGGCCAATATCCAGAATGGCATTTTCTGGGTTTTCTTCTAAAGTTTTTATAGTTTGAGGTCTTACATTTACATCATCAATTCATTTTAAGTTAATTTTTATGTATGGTGAAACGTTGGGGTTCAGTTTCATTCTTCTGCATATGACTAGCTAGTAATCCCAACATCATATATTACATAGGGAGTCGTTTTTCCATTGCTTATTTTTGTCAACTTTGTCAAAGATCAGATGGTTATAGGTGTGCAGCTTTATTTCTGGGCTCTCTAATCTGTTCCATTGGTCTATGTGTCTGTTTTTGTACAAGTACCATGCTGTTTTGGTTCTTGTAGTCTGATAGCATAGTTTGAAGTCAGGTAATGTCATACCTCTGGCTTTGTTCTTTTTGCTTAGGATTATCTTGGCTATTTAGGTTCTTTTTTGGTTCCATATGAATTTTATAATAGTTTTTCTAATTCTGTGAAAAGTGACATTGGTAGTTTGATAGGAATAGCATTGAATGTGTAGATTGCTTTGGGCAGTCTGGCCATTTTAACAATATTGATTCTTCCTATCCATGAGCATGGAATATTTAGCCATTTGTTTGTGTCATCTCTGATTTCTTTCAGCAGTGTTTTGTAGTTCTCCTTGTAGAGATCTTTCATTTCCTTGGTTAGATGTATTCCTAGGTATTTTATCTTTTTTGTGGGATTGTGTTCTTGATTTGGCTCTCAGCTTGAACATTATTTGTGTATAGAAAGTGCAGCTGATTTTTGTACATTGTTGTATCCTGAAACGTTACTGAAGTCATTTATCAGGTCTAGGAGCCTTTTGGTGGAGTCTTTAGGGCTTTCTAGACATAGAATCATATTGTCAGTGAAGAAAGATAATTTATCTTCTTCTTTTCCTATTTGGATGCCTTTTATTCCTTTCTCTTGCCTGATTACTCTGGCTAGGACTTCCTGCTATTTTATTTCTTTGAAAGTATTTTATCTTTGAAAATAGTTTTTGAATAGAACTATTTTATAGGTCCACTAATATAAACCAATTTATTGGTCAAGAAATAAATCTTTTAGAAAAGTTAACATTCTAATTTTTATGCCCTCCTTGACTGTCAAAGTATCTCAATTTGGATAACATATGGTTACCCTAATAATGATAATAATAGCCACCATTTATTAAGCATTTGTTGTGAGCCCAACGCTTTGCAGGTATTAGCTCATCTGACTCATAGAACAAGCCTATGAGGGCAGTAACATTAGTATCAACCAACTTAACTGATGAGAAAAGTGTACCTTTAGGTGGTTTGGCCACTTATCTAAGGTCATGTGGCTTCACAAGCCCTCTAAACCCAGGCCTTGTCTGACTCTCAGACCAGGACATTTTAACTGATCCGTTAGATTCTGATTTAAAAAGGAAAATTGCCCAGTGATGTTTCTAGGAATGAGCCCAGATCTCTGATGTAACCATCAGAAACCTGCTGCCTCCAAACATGACTAATTTGTGGTGCTCACCATGGCTGATGAGCTATCTCCGCATCCTGGCACTGCTAATAAGGGATCACAGAAAAGTCTGTTTAGTCTCCAACAGTTATTAATCACTAACTCTATTTGTGCAAGTCCCTGTGGGGTTACAAAGGGACAACAGATCTTGCTTCTGCTCCCCAGACTTTTCCATGAGTGAGGAAGTGGTGACATGTGCCACTGAAGTCTCCTCAGGGTAATGTCACCTTCCTCCATCTCACAGGGGCTCTCCTCTGGCTGAGAAACAGAGAGAGAGGCAGACAGAGGGAGAGACGTAGACAGTGACCTGCGGCATGAGGTCTTATACCTTTGTCATAGATATGACACTATGTGCTAATGAAGACATCTACCCTATAATACCCAGCATGAATGTTAGAGAAAGACAAAAAGAGTTTTTCAACCCTTCTGGCAGAAAAATCCACCCCCTCCCCTTTTCTTAGAAAAAGGGGCTTGCTCTGTCACCTGGGCTACTGTGCAGTGGTATGATCATAGCTGACTACAGCCCCAAACTCCTGGGCTGAAGTGATCCTCCTGCCTCAGTCTCCCAAGTAGCTGGGACTATAGGTGTGTGCCCCAATGCCCAGCTACTTTTTAAATTTTTTGTAGAGATGAGGTTTCGCTATGTTGCCCAGGCTGGTTTCAAACTCCTGGTCAAATGATCCTTCCGTTGCACCCTCCCAAAGTGCTGGAATTACAGGCATAAGCCACTGTGGCCAGCTGAAAATTCTTGGATGTTATCATTTCACTATTAGTATGTGCTGTGGACTCTATCTTATAAACAAATAAAGGCGCATAGTTGCTTGGATAACTGGCTGAAGGAATTTGCTCCAGAGAGACTAACAAATCAGGAAAACTCATGAAAACTTATTCCATTCCAAAACACATGATGTTGCACAGAAGAGACGTGCTTTACTCTAGCATGGAAGATCTTTCCCTTAGAAAAGGGATCATGACATCATGATGTTTATAGATTACACCAAATCAAATTTAAATATCAACCATAAGGATCATAATCAGTCCATAGGTATGATACATCTACTAAGTACTCAGTTTGGTGCTTTCAAATTCCCTTATTTACTCTATCACAAATTGGCCATGTATTGAGAGAAGGCACAAAATGGAACTTTCTGGTTGGAGGATTAGCCTCTCTTCTTTGGTATCCCCCAGTGGCCTTAGCTCAGAGCCTTCTGGTAGACATCCAACTATTACTAAATAAACACAATTACTGCATATTTCTGATACCAACTTGTCCTTGGCAGTCTGAGAAGGGATTTCTTGAAAAGTCATTAAAAGTCTGATTTCAGAACTCATTTCTAGGCAATACTTATATAGGCGAGAATTGCACACGATGGGGTTCTTTCATAGAGCTGGCAAAGAGAAATTTAGGAAATTCCCATTAGCAGCTATAAAGAAGAGTGAGACCCATTGCTTCTTTTCCCCCCTCCTCTAAAATAGCTCTTCCTAAAGATGTAAACAGATCCCTTGCCCTCAAACAGAAAAGAAAACAGCTTTTTGTGGCATTATCAAGCCATTCAGTTGCCTTGGTTTAACATGGCTAACATGTGGGGAGGATGAAAAATCTATGATCAATTGTCTCCCCAGTTGAGTCCTCCTTCCGCAAAGCCATCATGGTAATAATGACTGCAGTGGCAGCTGTGACTCGCTCCCAGGTTCCTGTTCAGTACTAAGGCGCCCAGCCTCCAGCTGCTGGGAGCATTAGATGCCAAAGGCTCACAGTTCTGTGTCTTCAGGTCTTGTGCTCAGCTGAAGGGAGCTGACCTGCTCAAGATTTCGTCCCTCCCCAAGAGCAGCCCACAATACAACAGCTGGTTGGTGCCGGGGTAAAGAGGCCTGGACAATTTTGGAGGGCCATCCCAGCTCCCTGGAGCATCTTCAGAGGCCTTGTGTGGCAACTGCATCATAGTTCAACTTCTCCCTCTGTCCAATCCTGTGTCCCTCCCAGCTCACAGGTGTTGATCCTGCAAGCACTCTCCAAACAAATGACCTGCATACACTTCTCCATCTGAGAGTCGGCTTCCTGGGCAAACTGACTTAAGACATTGAACACGAACAGGAAACCTGGGACGTCCCAGGATCTTCGTATGCTTCATATCTAACCTGCTCAGCATCTCTACAAAGTGGGTGTCATTAACTGTGTTTTACAGATAAAACTGAAGCTCAGAGAGGTTGCGTTCCTTGCCTAAAATCACACAGCCCCTGGGCTGTCAAGTCAATATTTGCAGAAGGCCTCTCTAGTTCTTCAGCCTTAAATTCCACACAATTTGCTACATGCATGGCACTACACTAGACTCCATTGATTCTAATCACATATACTTTATATAAAGTATAACTTTCACTAAAATAAGGAAAAACTGTATTTTAAAGACTAACGGGCCAGGCGTGGTAGCTCACACCTGTAATCCCAGCACTTTGGGAGGCAGAGGCAGATGGATCACTTAAGGCCAGGAGTTCCAGACCAACCTGGCCAACATGGTGAAACCCTGTCTCTACTAAAAACACAAAAATTAGCCAGGCGTGGTTTTGCATGCCTGTAATTCCAGCTACTTGGGAGGCTGAGGCAGGAGAATCGCTTGAACCTGGGAGGCGGAGGTTGCAGTGAGCTGAGATCGTGCCATGCGCTCCAGCCTGAGTGACAGAGTGAGACTCTGTCACACACACACACACACACACACACACACACACACACACACACACAGACTAATGGAACACAACTACAAAGGAGTAGCACAAGAGAATTTCTTTGTGGCAATAGAACAAATAAGGTCTAGGCCGGGCGCGGTGGCTCACGCCTGTAATCCCAGCACTTTTGGAGGCCGAGGTGGGTGGATCACGAGGTCAGGAGATCGAGACCATCCTGGTTAACACGGTGAAACCCCGTCTCTACTAAAAATACAAAAAAATTAGCAGGGCACGGTGGCGGGCGCCTGTAGTCCCAGCTACTCCGGAGGCTAAGGCAGGAGAATGGCGTGAACCCGGGAGGCGGAGCTTGCAGTGAGCTGAGATCGCGCCACTGCACTCCAGCCTGGGCAAAAGAGCTAGACTCCGTCTCAAAAAAAAAAAAAAGAACAAATAAGGTCTATAGTTTAGTTAATAGTATTGTACTAATGTCAGTTTCCTGGTTTGGATAATGTGCTATGATCATGTAAGACATTATCATTGGGGAAAGTTGGGTGACAAATATAAAGGAAATTACTCACTGTACTATTTTCACACCTTCTTTTGAGTGTCAGATTATATTTCAAAATAATATGTTAAAAAGTTTAAAACAAAAAAGGAATAATACATCAGAGATCCTGATGTCTTAAGAAAAATAATCTTCAAAAGGGATTTTAAAAGGTATTTCACAATAATTGCCAAAGAATAATATTCGTTATCAATAAATACTTAATATCAAGGCTTTTCTATGATTACTGAAGGTAATAGACTTTCCCTATAGACTTTCCCTATAGACTAAAGATGTGAGATTTTGGTGACTCTGAAGTTTCCTTCCTACTTGCAGTTTCAAATAAAGACGTGCTGGACAATAACCCCGCCCATCTCCTAAAAAAGGGGAAAAGAACGCACCAGTTACCCTCCCCCTTTCACAACTGCTTCCCAACATGGACTTCTTTGTTTTGTTTTGATTTGATTTGTTTTGTGACGGAGTCTCGCTCTGTTGCCAGGCTGGAGTGCAATGGCGCGATCTCGGCTCACTGCAACCTCTACCTTCGCAGTTCAAGCAATTCTCCCTGCCTCAGCCTCCCGAGTAGTTGGGACTACTGGCACATGCCACCACACCCGGCTAATTTTTGTATTTTTAGTAGAGACAAGGTTTCACCATGTTGGCCAGGGTGGTCTTGATCTCCTGACCTCATGATCCATCCGCCTCGGCCTCCCAAAGTGCTGGGATTACAGGAGCGAGCCACCGCACCTGGCCCCAACGTGGACTTCTAGGCAGAAGCAAGGATGTGAGTACAAGGGCTTGTAACGGGAGCCTGTCCCCACCATTCTCTCCTGTCAGCCTCCAAGGCACTAGCCTCTTCCTATGGGCTGGCTTTAGCCTCCCACTACTGGAATTAAAATCCCTCCTGGACCACCAAGCAAAAGGGCTGACCAAACAGCAGGTGTCATCCTCCCAAGGCTAAGGTCCAGGGGCTGCTCTCCTGGAAGTCAGCCCAGCTCCTCCCCGGGTTAATTCTTCTGTCAATCATAGTGGCACAGTATGTCTGAGGGGTGAAGTGCAGAACAGTAACTGGAGGGGAGGAAGATGGTGGATGAGATGGCATTGGTATTAGGAGGAGGACTGCCACAACCTGGAGAGAGAAAAGGTATGTACAAAGAGTAGGACAAAACTGGGTAGTGATTTCTTGGATATGATAACAGAAGCACAGGCAACAAAAGCAAAAATAGACAAATAGACATCACTGCACAGTGAAGGAAACAATTAAGACCGAAGAGACAACCCATGGATTTGGAGAAAATATTTGCAACCATACATCTGATAAGAGGCTAATATCCACAAAGGAACTCAGGGGTTAGGCACAGTGGCTCACACCTATAATCCTAGAACTTTGGGAGGCCGAGGCAGGAGGACTGCTTGAAGCCAAGAGTGCAAGACCAGCCTGGGCAATATAGCAAGACTCTGTCTATACAAAAAATTTTTCAAAAAATCAGCTGCATGTGGTGGCATGTGCCTATGGTACCAGCTATTAGGAAGGCTGAGATGAGACGATTGCTTGAGCCCAGGAGGTCAAGGCTGCAGTAAGCTACGATCACACCATTGCGCTCCAGCCTGGGCGACAGAGACCTTGGCCCTAAGAAAAATAAAACAAAACCCCCACAAAATGTATAAGGAACTCAAACAAATAGAAAGAAAATTTTAAAACCAACTTAAAAATGGCAAAGGATCAGAATGACATTTCTCAAAACAAGATATACAAATGGCCAACAGATAAACAACAATAAGAAGAAAATGCTCAACATCTCTAATCTTCAGGGAAATGCAAATTAAAATCACAATATTTCCTTGCATCTGTTTAAATGGCTATTATCAAAAAGAAAAAAGTAAGTGTTGGCCAGGATGTAGAGAAAAGGGAACCCTGGCATACTGTTGGTAGGAATATAAATTAGTATGGCCATTTTGGTTATTTATCCATCTATCCATCTATTTCTAGAGAAGGGGTCTCACTATGTTGCCCAGGCTAGATTCAAACCCCTGGCCTCAAGCGATCCTCTCACCTCACCCTCCCAAGTAGCTGGGGTTACAGGCATGAGCTACCACATCCAGCTGGTGTAGCCATTTTGGAAAACAGTATGGAGTTTCCTTAAGAAGCTAAAAATAGAACTACCATATGATCCGGCAATCTCACTCTGGGTACATACCCAAAGGAATTGAAATCAGTATGTCAAAGAGATATATAGATCCTCCTGTTCATTTCAGCATCATTCACAATAGCAAAGATATGAAAACAACCTGTCTATCAACAGATAAATGGATAAACAAAATTGATATATACACATGAAAGAATACTATCTGGCCTTAAAAAGGAGGAAATTCTGTCATTCATGTTAACATAGATAAACCTGGAGACCATTATGCTAAGCAAAATGAGCCAGGCACAAAAAGATAAATGCCAAATGATCTCACTTATCTGTGGAGTCTAAACAAGTTGTTAGAAACAGAATGGCAGTTACCAGAGGCAGTGAGGCCGGGCAGGGTTGAGGAAAGGGGAGATGTTAGTCAAAGGATACAAAGTTTCAGTTAGGAAGAACAAGTTCTGATCTTGCCCAGCATGGTGACCATAATCCATAATAATATATTGTATATTTCAAAACTGCTAAAAGAGTAGATTTTAAACATTCTCACCACAAAAGAGTAAGTAGGTGAGGTGATGGCTGTGTTAATTAGGTTAATTTAATCTTTCTACAATGTAGAAATGTACATATCAAAACCACATTGTATCCCATAAATATATAAAATTATTATTTGTCTCCTTAATTAATTATTTTAAGGAGTGCGAGGTAAGATTCTGGCTCAGTCCCATTCATGAATATCTCCAAGTATCTCACCAGAAAAGTTTTTAAGTACGGGACACTTTTAAACTCATGGTAGCATTTATATATTTTCCAAAATTTTAATTTGTATTTGAAAGTTCAACTTTGATCTTTGGCACCAAGTACTGACAGTTATTTTTCTTGATGTGACAGGCTCTCTTTATTCATTTTTGAGGAAATCTCTGCCAGATATCCAAGTCTGAATAACTATAGTCTGTCACTTCTTCCTTCAAGTAAAAATGGTGTCCCACAGAAAAGGCAGCTAATTCAGCTTGTAACTCATTCACACAGGTGTTTTTACCTGAGACAGCCATCCTACTTCAGTATGCAGAAGTGCTTCATGCATACTTCCTATTCCATTACACAGAATATTTAAAAATACATGTATATGCACTCAAGGGTCAAAATTTAACAATTTTTACTGCCTCATCAAAGACATTCTTAAACGAGACTGGCTTTTCTTTTTCCTTTCTTTACAATGAGTACATGATGATGAAAGTCCAATGACTAGTAGTACAGTTTGGTGCCATTTGATTTTTTTTTTTTTTTTTTTTGAGACAGAGTCTTAACGCTGTCACCCAGGCTGGAGTGCAACGGCGCAATCTTGGCTCACTGCAACCTCTGCCTCCCAGGTTCATGCGATTCTCCTGCCTCAGCCTCCTAAGTAGCTGGGATTATGGATGCCTGCCACCTTGCCCAGCTAAGTTTTGTATTTTTAGTAGAGACAGGGTTTTGCCATGTTGGCCAGGCTGGTCTCAAAGTCCTAATGAGAGGTGAAGCCAGCTGGACTTCCTGGGTCGAGTGGAGACTTGGAGAACTTTTCTGTCTAGCTAAAGGATTGTAAATGCACCAATCAGCACTCTGTAAAAATGCACCAATCAGTGCTCTGTATCTAGCTAAAGGATTGTAAATGCACCAGTCAGCACTCTGTAAAAACATACCAATCAGCGCTCTGTTTCTAGCTAAAGGATTGTAAACCCACTAATTAGCACTCTGTAAAAACCCACCAATCAGCACTCTGTGTCTAGCTAAAGGATTGTAAATGCACTAATCAGCACTCTGTAAAATGGACCAATCAGCAGGACATGGGTGGGGCCAAATAAGGGAAAAAAAAGGTGGCCACCCAAGCCAGCAGCAGCAACCCACTCAGGTCCCCTTCCATGCTGTGGAAGCTTCGTTCTTTTGCTATTCACAATAAATCTTGCTACTGCTCACTCTTTGGGTCCACACCACCTTTAAGAGCTGTAACACTCACCGCGAAGGTCCGTGGCTTCATTTTTGAAGTCAGCAAGACCAAGAAACCACCAGAAGGAATAAATTCCGGACACCCTAACCTCAGGTGATCCACCCGCCTTGGCCTCCCAAAGTGCTGGGATTACAGGCATGAGCCACCGCACCCGGCCAGGTGCCACCTGATTTATGCGAATGCAGTTACATTCATTCAGCAATGCTTTTGCATCATCAATGCAAATGTCAACACAGTGAACAAGGCAAATCACCTCTTAGGGTTGTGCTCGCCCTCCCAGGGGTGGTAGTAGTAACGTTCTGCTTCGTGATTGGTTGAATTCACTTTGCAACAATTCAAGAAGCCATACACGTGTTCACTTCTCTGCAGTATATTTTTTACTTCTGTTAACTTTTAAATTTTTATTTAAAATTTTATTTTAAAAGCGGTTTGTAGACCATATTTTGAGAACTGCTGTGGCACAACAATGAAAGCAGGGATGGGGATAGCATTTGCTTGGGAGAATGTGGGAAGGATGCCTGCAGGACTGGTCCATCCCTTTGAGCTGAGACAGGAAAGAGGAATGGAAATTTTCTGTGGGAATAAAAGGGAAGCTGATAAGCTGGGCAGAGGGAAGAGCATATGCAAAGGCTTAGAGGCACGACAGACACAGCGTGCATGGGGAACCTCAAGGAAATCAATGTTCTTACTGCAAAAACAGCTCAGTGGCCACCACAGCCCAGCCTCACACCTTCACAGTTCACCATCCAGGAATAAAAGTCAACTTATCAGCACTTAATTTGTGCCTGGTATGGTTCTATGCACTCATTTAATCTTTGAAATCACCCTATGGAGTAGATGCTGTTATTATCTCTTTTTACAGAAGAGGAAATTAACACAGGAAACAGAGAGGTGTAATAACTCATACCAGATCCCACACCTAGTAAGTGACACAGCCAGGATTGGACACAGATGGCCTGACTCCAATCTGCTATGATATACCCTTTCTCATGAGGAAGAGAGATACCTATCCAATTTCCCTTCCAATCTGGGAAATCCCAGTGGGCCGACCTAGGTCACATGCCAATCCCTGGGACCGATCCTGCCAGGGGACACAGGCCCACCTCCACTGGGTGCATCTCCAACCGTGGAGGACCACATCATGGACACCATACAGTAAGAATGAAGGGTCTATAACAACACTCAGCAACATGGATGTGTGTCCTAACATCATACATCCTGTACAACACAGTACATCCTGTGAGATTCCATTTACAACATAAAGCTCAAAACCAAGCAAAACGATTCTGTGCCGTTCGAAAGCCAGGACCGTGCTCACCCTCTGGGGGTGGCGGTGGTAATGCTCTGTTTTGGGATTGGTCAAATTCACGTTGCAACAATTCAAAAAGCCATATACTTGTGCACTCTCCTGCAAGTATATTTTTTCACTTTTATTGACTTTTTAAATTTTATTAAGCCTGTGGTGTAAAAAAATTAAAAGAGTGAATAAAAGAGTCACGAAGGGGTTGCATTTAGCCAGGGTGGCAAATGGGCTTCTCAGGGTGAATAAAGGATGTATGCCCCACATCCTAAGGCATAAGTGGAAGAACAATGAAAACCCAAGGATGAACAGGCATCATGTTTCAAACGGTTTTTAAAGAACACTTTTTCAAGTTTCACTCATTTGCATTACAAAGCAAAAGGAAATGGCCAGAACACAGAAGTGCCAGCTTTTTCCCATTAGGCAGCTTGCTGGACTGCGCGGGCTCCACAACCCCCTGCCACCCAGGGGATAGGTGGGTGCTGGCAGAGGGGGCAGAAGGTGCTGAGCCCGATGCCTCCCTGTACCTGTCACATTCCTGGGGCTTTGCTGTGTTTTATAGGTTATAGATGATTTCTCAACCTTTTTAACCTATGTTCCCTTCTTTAGCAGTTGTAAATATCTCACACTTTAATGTTATTTGAAATTTCAAAATTAATTAAATATTATGACAAAAAGCAAAGCCAGGCCCCGGGACAAAGTGCCGCTTTGTTTTCGAGCTGCCTGCGAGGCCCCCACCAAGGCCCCAGAGTGTGTGCTTGCCCTCCCCTCTCCCCCCCTGGCCCCCATGAGAAGCCTTGGTTTATAAATTACAAGCCTTTTCATTTCCTCCAGGTTTTTGATGAGAGATTTGGGGATGCGGCCACCAGGTGGACGCCATGCTAAGCATTTACGAGCTCGTGGTCTGGCTTCCCAGAGGGATGGGGGACTAAGAAGCAGACGTAACTACTTTGTTTCTAATACAACCCACAACTACAACTCCTTACTTATTAACTAAGTATCATTTCATGGTAATAGTTACTATTTATTGGGTGCTTCCCCTGTGCCACACACAGTGTGAGATGCTTCCCACCCATTCCATAACTCAATTCTTACCACAACCCTGTGAGGGAGAGAGTGTCATCGTCTCTGCTTTATGGCCGAGGAAACCTATGCTTAAGAGTGATCATGTGACCTGCCCAAGTTCTCACGAGGAGAAGGAGAGGATTCAGAATAGAGATCCTGGTTAGGCTGGCCCCAAAGTGCAGGTCCTTGAGAAACAGGCCATGTAACTGTTTGGCAGAGCCAGGATTTGAACCCTTGCTGTTCAAGTCCAGAGCCCCCACATGTCACACCACACCTCTAATTATTAGGACGATTGATGATTGCTTGGGCATGGGTTCTGCACGAGAGCCTTGAGCCTCACTGTCCAGGGCAGTGCCCAGTCCTCCAGGCTTACTGGGTCGAGCTGGAAATCTGACCT